>NC_080380.1:53403058-53576664 GCF_014773155.1 Arachis stenosperma
GTGTCTTAGTGTCTATGCCTTAAAGTTATGAATGTCCTATGAATCCATCACCTTTCTTAAATTAACAATGTTCTTAATTGAAAAGGAGAAGAATTGCATGAATTTCAGATTTTATAACAGATTAATTATTTTGATGTGGAGGCAACACTTTTGTTTTCTGAATGTATGCTTAAACAGTGCATATGTCTTTTGAATTTGTGGTTCATGAATGTTGGCTCTTGAAAGAATGATGAAAAAGGAAACATGTTACTGAGGATCTGAAAAATCATAAAAATGATTCTTGAAGCAAGAAAAAGCAGTGAATAAAAAAGAAAAAAAAAGGGAGGAGAAAAACGAAAAAAAAAAGAGGAGAAAAGAAAAAAATAAAGTTGTGATCCAAGGCAATAAGAGTGTGCTTAAGAACCCTGGACACCTCTAGTTGGGGACTCTAGCAAAGCTGAGTCACAATCTGAAAAGGTTCACCCAATTATGTGTCTGTGGCATGTATGTATCCGGTGGTAATACTGGAAGACAGAGTGCTTTGGGCCACGGCCAAGACTCATAAAGTAGCTGTGTTCAAGAATCATCATACTTAACTAGGAGAATCAATAACACTATCTGGATTCTGAGTTCCTAAAGAAGCCAATCATTCTGAATTTCAAGGGATAAAGTAAGATGCCAAAACTATTCAGAGGCAAAAAGCTAAAAGTCCCGCTCATCTAATTAATACTGATCTTCATAGATGTTTTTGGAGTTCATTGCATATTCTCTTCTTTTTATCTTATTTGATTTTCAGTTGCTTGGGGACAAGCAACAATTTAAGTTTGGTGTTGTGATGAGCGGATAATTTGTACGCTTTTTGGCATTGTTTTTAGTATGTTTTTAGTATGATTTAGTTAGTTTTTAGTATATTTTTATTAGTTTTTAGTTAAAATTCACTTTTCTGGACTTTACTATGAGTTTGTGTGTTTTTCTGTGATTTCAGGTATTTTCTGGCTGAAATTGAGGGACCTGAGCAAAAATCTGATTCAGAGACTGAAAAGGACTGCAGATGCTGTTGGATTCTGACCTCCCTGCACTCTAAGTGGATTTTTTGGAGCTACAGAAGCCCAATTGGCGCTCTCTCAACGGCGTTGGAAAGTAGACATCCTGGGCTTTCCAGCAATATATGATAGTCCATACTTTGCCCAAGATTTGATGGCCCAAACCGGCGTTCAAAGTCACCTTCAGAATTCCCAGCGTTAAACGCCGGAACTGGCACCAAAATGGGAGTTAAACGCCCAAACTGGCACAAAAGCTGGCGTTTAACTCCAAGAAGAGTCTCTACACGAAAATGCTTCATTGCTCAGCCCAAGCACACACCAAGTGGGCCCGGAAGTGGATTTTTATGTCATTTACTCATCTTTGTAATTCTTAAGCTACTAGTTCCCTATAAATAGGACCTTTTACTATTGTATTTTCATCATCTGATCTTTGGAATCGTTTGATCTTTAGATCTTTTGATCACTTTGGGAGGCTGGCCATTCGGCCATGCCTAGACCTTGTTCTTATGTATTTTCAACGGTGGAGTTTCTACACACCACAGATTAAGGTGTGGAGCTCTGCTGTACCTCGAGTATTAATGCAATTACTATTGTTCTTCTATTCAATTCCGCTTGTTCTTGTTCCAAGATATCACTTGTTCTTCAACTTGATGAATGTGATGATCCGTGTCACTCATCATCATTCTCACCTATGAACGTGTGACTGACAACCACCTCCGTTCTTCCTTAGATTGGGTGAATATCTCTTGGATTCCTGATACACGATGCATGGTTGATCGCCTGACAACCGAGCGCTCGCCTGACAACTGAGCCAACCATTCCGTGAGATCAGAGTCTTCGTGGTATAGGCAAGAACTGATGGCGGCATTCAAGAGAATCCGGAAGGTCTAACCTTGTCTGTGGTATTCTGAGTAGGATTCAATGATTGAATAACTGTGACGTGCTTCAAACTCCTGAGGGCGGGGCGTTAGTGACAGATGCAAAAGAATCACTGGATTCTATTCCGGCCTGATCGAGAACCGACAGATGGATAGCCGTGCCGTGACAGGGTGCGTTGAACATTTCCACTGAGAGGATGGGAGGTAGCCACTGACAACGGTGAAACCCTTGCATAAGCTTGCCATGGAAAGGAGTAAGAAGGATTGGATGAAGACAGTAGGAAAGCAGAGAGACGGAAGGGACAAGCATCTTCATACGCTTATCTGAAGCTCTCACCAATGATATACATAAGTATCTCTATCTTTATCTTTATGTTTTATTCATCATCTATACCCATTTGAGTCTACCTGACTAAGATTTACAAGGTGACCATAGCTTGCTTCATACCAACAATCTCCGTGGGATCGACCCTTACTCGCGTAAGGTTTATTACTTGGACGACCCAGTGCACTTGCTGGTTAGTTGTGCGGAGTTGTGATAGAGAGCTGAGATTGCAATGAGCGTACCATGTTGATGGCGCCATTGATGATCACAATTTTCGCACACCATATTCTAAGTAGGATTCAAGGATTGAATGACTGTGACGAGCTTCAAACTCGCGATTGTGGGGCGTTAGTGAAAGACGCAAAAGAATCACTGGATTCTATTCCGACATGATCGAGAACCGACAGCTGATTAGCCGTGCTATGACAGAGCGCGTTGAACATTTTCACTGAGAGGACGGGACTGTAGCCATTGACAACGGTGATGCCCAACATACAGCTTGCCATGGAAAGGAGTAAGAAGGATTGGATGAAGATAGTAGGAAAGTAGAGAGACGGAAGGGACAAAGCATCTCCATTCGCTTATCTGAAATTCTCACCAATGAATTACATAAGTATCTCTATCTTTATTTTATGTTTTATTTATCTTTTAATCATTAATCCTCCATAACCATTTGAATCCGCCTGACTGAGATTTACAAGATGACCATAGCTTGCTTCATACCAACAATCTCCGTGGGATCGACCCTTACTCGTGTAAGGTTTATTACTTGGACGACCCTGTGCACTTGCTGGTTAGTTGTGCGAAGTTGTGATAAAGAGTTGAGATTGCAATTGAGCGTACCATGTTGATGGCACCATTGATGATCACAATTTCGTGCACCACTAACCTATTCAACATTTCTCCCGCGTGGCTCTATCGGTTTCTCCTTGTATCTCTGTTATTTTCCTGCGTGGCTTCGTTGGTTTCTCTTTGAATTGCCGCCGCATTGTATCTGGTGGTTTTGCCTTCTTCTGTGTAACTGTGCTATTTTTCTGCGTCACTGGTTGTGATTTGTGTGATTTTACCGCTACGTTCCTCTTCTGCATTCCTTCCTTCAGCAATTCGGCGTCTGGTTTTGCCTTCTTCTTCAGCAAATAGCAATCCTCTTCTGGTTCTTCGTTCATATTCTACGATCCTCTTCTCTATTCAGTGTTCAGTCTTTAGCAATTCAAGAAACCTTCGTCCAGCTGCCTGCTGCCCTGGCCGTGATGTGTGAGCATCTTGTACCCTTTTCTCATCATTTTCTAGTTGGTTTTAGTTAGATTTCATTTACTTTTACTTGATTTTAGTGCAGAAATCTTCTTTAGATGCTATTTTGAGTTCTTTTAGTATTTTCTTGATTTCAGGTGAAATTCAGAGCTATTTGGCAGAGTTTGGAGCAAAAAAGAAGAAAGCTGGCAGCACACCCTGGGCGCTAAACACCTAACTGGCATTTAACGCCTGCAAGGGACACAAGCCAACAACGTGCTGCCCCCTCTAGGGTGCTAAATGCTCAGCCAGCATTTAATGCCAGCAAGCTTGGCCCGAATTCTCCCTCTTTTGGCATCTCAAGTGGATTTAACATTTATTAGTTATATTTTATTTTCTTTTTGTAATTTTTATTTACAAACAATATCTTTTAGTCCTAGGATTTATTATTTTATTTTATTTTATTTTCAAAATCAAATTAGGTTAGTATATAACGTATAAGATCCACCTTTAGAGGGCATCTTGGATCAGACTGCCACACGTTTTTCAGAACTCTAGTTTTTCTCTGTAAGTCATGAGCAACTAAACCTCTTTGCTTAAGGTTAGGAGCTCTGTTTATTTCTATAGATTAAAACTATTGCTTTTCTATTTTAATTAATGTATTGATTCAATTTTAAGGATTATTTTCATTCTTAATCTTATGAATCTGGGTGGAACAAGAGTATGACCTTTATTCTACATGAGTTCTTGTGATTCTCGAAAGAGTTATTTCGCATGAACAACAGCTTGAAAAGAAATTCCTCCTAAATTACTAATTACATGAACTAAATGGGATATGTGACATATAATCCTGTTAGCTATGGGTAATTAGAGTTTTTGTGGCCATGAACTAGTTTTTGAATTTAACCCTCTAATCGGAATTAAGTGACCACGAGAGTGACAGTTAATGAAGGTTAGAATAGGCTAAATCATTAAGAGATTAGGGTATAGAAATTTATATTTTGCCATGGAATGAATCATGCATTGTTAAAATAGTTGGTAAGAACTTTTAATCCGAAAAAGTAAATATCTCCGAAGCCTTAACTGTTTTCTCTTACTATTTTTACACCAAAACTTTTAATTGCTTTCTTTACTTTCTTATTTACTGTTTTATGCGAATTTCAACCATCAAAACCTCTTTTTGTTCGCCTAACTAAGCCAATTGGATAACCATTGTTGCTCAGTCCGACAATCCTCAGGGGATCGACCCTCACACACCTGATGTATTACTTGGATGACCCGGTGCATTTGCCGGTTAAATTGTGGGAATTACAAAATCCCGCACCAGGTCGCCGCACCGCTACTGGGTTCTCCCTCTGATGCATGTACATCTTAGCTAGTTTAGTTAGCTAATTTAGATGGTTTATAGCTTAGTTTCATACAATTTCTAGCTAGTTAATAAACAAGTGATTGCATGAAATATCCCTTCCTGTAACAGATTAGTGGACGAAATTGTGATCTCTAATAATGGCATTCAACTTGGCATGCGCGTTTATAACTCAGCACTTTCTTCACAACCTCGCACAACTAACCAGCAAGTGCACTGGGTCGTCCAAGTAATAAACCTTACGTGAGTAAGGGTCGATCCCACGGAGATTGTTGGTATGAAGCAAGCTATGGTCATCTTGAAATTCTCAGTTAGGTGGATAATATATGGTTATGGAGTTTTCGAATAATAATAATAATAAATAAACAGAAAATAAAGATAGAAATACTTATGTAGATCATTGGTGAGAATTTCAGACAAGTGTGTGAAGGTGCTTTGTCCCTGTTGGATCTCTGCTTTCCTACTGCTTTTATTCAATCCTTCTTACTCCTTTCCATGGCAAGCTGTATGTAGGGCATCACCGTTGTCAATGGCTACATCCCATCCTCTCAGTGAAAATGGTCCAAATGCTCTGTCACAGCACGGCTAATCATTTGTCGGTTCTCGATCATGTCGGAATAGAATCCCTTGATTCTTTTGCGTTTGTCATCACGCCCAACAATTGCGAGTTTGAAGCTCGTCACAGTCATTCAATCCCTGAATCCTACTCGGAATACCACAGACAAGGTTTAGACTTTCCGGATTCTCATGAATGCCGCCATCAATTCTAGCTTATACCACGAAGATTCTGATTAAGGAATCCAAGAGATATGCGCCCGGTCTAAGGTAGAACGAAAGTGGTTGGCAGCCACGCGTTCATAGGTGAGAATGATAATGAGTGTCACGGATCATCACATTCATCATGTTGAAGTGCAACGAATATCTTAGAATAAGAATAAGTTGAATTGAATAGAAAATAGTAGTAATTGCATTGAAACTCGAGGTACAGCAGAGCTCCACACCCTTAATCTATGGTGTGTAGAAACTCCACCATTGAAAATACATAAGTGATGAAGGTCCAGGCATGGCCGAATGGCCAGCCCCCAAAATGTGATCACAGGATCAAAAATACAATCCAGAATGTCTAATAAAATAATAAAATGTCCTATTTATACTAGACTAGCTACTAGGGTTTATAGAAGTAAGTAATTGATGCAGAAATCCATTTATGGGGCCCACTTGGTGTGTGCTTGGGCTGAGCTTGAGCTTTACACGTGTAGAGGCTTCTTTTGGAGTTGAACGCTAAGTTGTAACGTGTTTTTGGCGGTCAACTCTGGTTCGTGACGTGTTTCTGGCGTTTGACTCCAAAATGCAGCATGGAACTGGCGTTGAGCGCCAGTTTACGTCGTCTAATCACGAATAAAGTATGAACTATTATATATTTCTGGAAAGCTCTAGATGTCTACTTTCCAACGCCGTTGAGAGCGCGCTATTTAGAGTTCTGTAGCTCCCGAAATTCTATTTCGAGTGCAAGGAGGTCAAAATCCAACAACATCAGCAGTCCTTTGTCAGCCTTTTATCAGAGTTTTGCTCAGGTCCCTCAATTTCAGGCAGAAAATACCAGAAATCACAGAAAAACACACAAACTCATAGTAAATTCCAGAAATGTGAATTTAACATAAAAACTAATGAAAACATCCCTAGAAGTGGCTAGATCCTACTAAAAACTATCTAAAAACAATGCCAAAAAGCATAGAAATTATCCGCTCATCATAGATCATCAAGCATGAATTGAGATTTTGACTATTTCATGAACATATAAGAGTCATTTAATGCAATAAATGATGCTAAGTGAATGTGTTGATCAAGAGGATTATATTGCACTGAAATAGGATAATATATCTTGTACGGATTCATGAAATATCAAACTTTGATGCATTCTATTTGGTTGATGATAGGTGAAGGAAAGACAGGGAAAGCAGAGCCCTAGAGCAGGTCAACTTGGGCATTGGCAACGCCCAACATAAGGAGCGTCACTTCAAACAACGCCCATCATGGCAGCAGGGTGGTGTTGGAAATGCCCACTTATACTAGCGTTACTTCAAAGAACGCCAACTATGGAAGCTATGTAGCATTGGCAACGCCCACTTGTACTAGCGTTATCATGAAACCACGCCCATGCTTGATGGGGAAATCCTAGATCTAACTCCCTAGCATTGGCAACGCCAGCTTATACTGCTGTTATTCTCAAACAACGCCCAAGCAAACGCTGGAAGGTGGACCCTAGCGTTTGCAACGCCCAACTTAACTGGCGTTGCCCTCAAATAACGCCAGGCACATCAAGGCAATGCCCAACATAAGAGAGTTATTTCAGGACAACGCTCATGCATAATGAAAGACCAGTGGGAGTGTGTTCTAGCATTGGCAACACCAAGATATAAGGGCGTTACCTTCAAACAATGCCAAGACTATCTTGGAAGGAATTTCTGGGCATTGGAAACTCCCACCATAACTGGCGTTACTTTCAATTAACGCCTGCAATCTTGGAGCTAGAAGTTTTAGGAAGTGTGTGTACGCACACACCTGTGTGTACACATAAGTAAACAAGATGACATCAATACCAAAAGGGAATTGGCAACACCCAATATAAACTGGCATCATGTTTGGGTAACGCCAGGGACATCCCTGGAAGGTGGAGATGGCGTTGGCAATGCCAGGTTGAACTGGTGTCATTTTAGGATAATGCCTGCGACACTTGGGCTTTAAGATTTTACAATCATGCGTATGCGCGACCTATGATGCATACGTATGCTGCAAGGATGCGTATGCACGAGTTAACATGCGTACGCATGGATGCACAAGTGACAACACCCAATTTAACAGGCGCCCAATCCAACCAACACCAGGAACCAAGTCTTGGGTGTTGGCAACGCCAGAAATAGGAGGCGTTAGGAAGCAATAACGCTGGTTCGCGTAAATTGTGATCATCAACAATGGCTCAAATGACTTGGTGCTCTCAAACGTGAATCACATTTTGTCACAACTCTACACAACTAACCAGCAAGTGCACAGGGTCGTTGATGAGCGGATAATTTATACGCTTTTTGGCATTATTTTTAGTATGTTTTTAGTATATTTTAGTTAGTTTTTATTACATTTTCATTAGTTTTTAGTTAAAATTCACTTTTCTGGGCTTTACTATGAGTTTGTGTGTTTTTCTGTGATTTCAGGTATTTTCTGGTTGAAATTGAGGGACCTGAGCAAAAATCTGATTTAGAGGCTGAAAAGGACTGCAGATGCTGTTAGATTCTGACCTCTCTGCACTCAAAGTGGAATTTCTGGAGCTACAAAAGCCCAATTGGCGCGCTCTCAATTTCGTTGGAAAGTACACATCCTGGGCTTTCCAGCAATGTATAATAGTCTATACTTTGCTCGAGATTTGATGGCCCAAACTGGCGTGGCAAATCAGCTTCAGAATTCCCGGCGTTTAACGCCGGAACTGGCACAAAAATTGGAGTTAAACGCCCAAACTGGCATAAAAGCTGGCGTTTAACTCCAGAAAAAGTCTCTACACATGAAAGCTTCAATGCTCAGCCCAATCACACACCAAGTGGACCCCGGAAGTGGATTTTTACGTCATTTACTCATTTCTGTATACCCTAGGTTACTAGTTCACTATTAATAGGACCTTTGGATATTGTATCTTTACCTCATGACACTTTACACATTTCTCATTGTATCTTCTACGGCATGAGTCTTTAAACCCCATGGTTGGGGGTGAGGAGCTCTGCTGTGTCTTAATGGATTAATGCAATTACTACTGTTTTTCATTCAATCATGCTTGCTTCCATTCTAAGATATCACTTGTTCCTAAACCTGATGAATGTGATGATCCGTGACACTCATCATCATTCTCAACTATGAACGTGTGCCTGACAACCACCTCCGTTCTACCTTAGATTGAGTAGATATCTCTTGGATTCCTTAATCAGAATTTTCGTGGTATAAGCTAGAATTGATGGCGGCATTCAAGAGAATCCGGAAGGTCTAAACCTTGTCTGTGGTATTCTGAGTAGGATTCAAGGATTGAATGACTGTGACGAGCTTCAAACTCCTGAAGGCTAGGCGTTAGTGACAGACGCAAAAGAATCATTGGATTCTATTCCAACCTGATTGAGAACCGACAGATGATTAGCCGTGCTGTGACAGAGCGCGTTGAGCATTTTCACTGAGAGGATGGGAGGTAGCCATTGACAACGGTGAAACCCTACATACAACTTGCCATGGAAGGAGCCTTGCGTGCTTGAAGAAGAAGACAGTAGAAAAGTAGAGATCCAGAAGATAGAGCATCTCCAAAACCTCAACCTGTTCTCCATTACTGCAAAACAAGTAATTATTTCATGTTCTTCCACTTTTCACAATTAAACCTGAGAATTATTGATATCCTGACTAAGAGTTACAAGATAACCATAGCTTGCTTCAAGCCGACAATCTCTGTGGGATCGACCCTTACTCACGTAAGGTATTACTTGGACGACCCAATGCACTTGCTGGTTAGTTGTGCGGAATTGCAAAAGTGTGATTGCAATTTCGGCACCAATTTTTGGCGCCGTTGCCGGGATTGTTCGAGTTTGGACAACTGACGGTTTATCTTGTTGCTTAGATTAGGAATATTTTACTTTTGTTGGTTTAGAGTCTTTTATTTGAGTTTAGTTTCATATTTTAAGTTTGGTGTCTTCTTTGTGTTTTCCTTTAAGTTTTCAAAAATTTGTGTTTGATTTTCTAAAAATTTTAAGTTTGGTGTCTTTTGTGCTTTTATTCACTTAAAAATTTTTCAAAAATTTGTTCTTGGTGTTAATCTTGACCTTCAAAGTATTCTTTGTGTTCATCTTGACATTCAAAGTTTTCTTGTTTGTTCTCTTTGTTTTGATCTAAAATTTCTAAGTTTAGTGTCGTTTTGTTGTTTTTCTCTTTCCTCATTAAAATTTAAAAATAAAAAAATATCCTTTCCTTATTTTACTCATAATTTTCGAAATTTTGCATTAATTTAGTCAAAGGTTTTCAAAATCATATCTTTTTTTTAGTCAAGTCAAAATTCTAATCTCAAAAATTGATCTTTTTAAATCTTTTTCAAAAATCAAATCTTTTTAATTGCAATCATATCTTCTCAATCATATCTTTTTCAAAATAATTTTCAATCATATCTTTTTAATTGCTAATTCCAAAATCTTTTTAATTAACTAATTGATTTAGTTTTCAATTTGCTTTGATCTTATTTTCTTTTAGTTTTCGAAATTTTATTTATTTTCCATTTATTTTATTTTATTTTTTTTTCTTTTTCTTTCGGTCACTTTTAATAAAAAAATAAAAAATTAAAAAATTAAAAAAAATAATATCCACATCATCTCCCTTTCTCCATCATGGATCTAAGTGGAATTGAGCAGTCCAGAAGGACTCTGGAGTCATATGCTAATCCCATTTCAGCTGCATATGGGAGTAGCATCTGTATACCTCCCATTAAAGCAAGCAGCTTTGAGCTAAATCCTCAACTCATTATTATGATGCAGCAAAATTGCCAGTATTCCGGTCTTCCACAGGAAGAACCTACTGAGTTTCTGGCACAGTTCTTACAAATTGCTGACACAGTATGTGATAAAGAGGTGGATCAGGATGTCTACAGATTATTACTGTTTCCATTTGCTGTAAAAGATCAAGCTTGGTTGAATAACCAACCTACAGCAAGCATAAAGACATGGAAACAGTTATCAGACAAATTCCTGAACCAATTTTACCCTCCAAAACGGATGACACAGCTAAGGCTGGACATCCAAGGCTTTAAACAAGAGGATAATGAATCCCTTTATAATGCCTGGGAGAGGTACAGAGGTATGCTAAGAAAATGCCCCTCTGAAATGTTTTCAGAGTGGGTACAGTTAGACATCTTCTACTATGGGCTTACAGAAAAAGTTCAGATGTCTCTAGACCACTCAGCTGGTGGATCTATACATATGAGGAAGACGATTGAAAAGGCTCAAGAGCTTATAGATACTGTTGCAAGAAATCAACATTTGTAATCTAGCAATGAGTTCTCTACAAAAGAAGAAGTTATGGCAGTAGCCACTGATCCTAATCCTCAAGAACAGATGGTTGAGCTTAATCAGCAATTACACTTGTTGACAAAACAGTTAGCAGAGTTTAAAGAGATGCTCCAAAAAACTAAAATTACTAACAAGAACATAGAATCACAGTTGAATCAGGCAAAACAGCAGTTATCTAAACAGATAACAGAAGAATGCCAAGCAGTTTAACTGAGGAGTGGGAAGACATTGAATAACACTGCTCAAAGTAGCAAAAAGCCAATAAAGGAACAATTGACAGAGGATAACCAAACCACTGTCCAAAATCCCTCTGAGGACAGTAAGAGCCCAGAGAGGAATACTCTTGGCGTTCAAACGCCAGAAAGGGGGGGGGAAAGCTGGCGTTAAACGCCCATTCCCTGCCCAGTTCTGGCGTTCAAACACCAGAAAAGGGGGAAAAGTTGGCGTTAAACGCCCATTCTTCACCCAATCCTGGCGTTCAAACGCCAATGGGGAATCAGACACCTGAGAGTGCTGATAGTAACCCCTCTAAAAAGGCTTCTCCAACCACCTCTGTAAGGAATAAACCTGCAGCAACTAAGGTTGAGGAATATAAAGCCAAGATGCCTTATCCTCAGAAACTCCGCCAAGCGGAACAGGATAATCAATTTTCCCGCTTTGCAGACTATCTAAGGACTCTTGAAATAAAGATTCCGTTTGTAGAGGCACTTGAGCAAATACCCTCTTATGCTAAGTTCATGAAAGAAATCTTAAGTCATAAGAAGGATTGGAGAGAAACTGAAAAGTGTTTCTCACTGAAGAATGCAGTGCAGTCATTCAGAAAAGCTTACCAGAAAAAGCTTCAAGATCCAGGAAGCTTTATGATACCATGCACATTAGAAGGTGCTTGCACCAAGACAGCCCTGTGTGACCTTGGAGCAAGTATCAATCTAATACCTGCATCCACTATTTGAAAGCTTGGGTTGACTGAAGAAGTCAAACCAACCCGGATATGTCTCCAACTTGCTGATGGCTCCATTAAATATCCATCAGGCATAATTGAGGACATGATTGTCAAGGTTGGGCCATTCGCCTTTCTAACTGACTTTGTAGTGCTGGAAATGGAGGAGCACAAGAGTGCAACTCTCATTCTAGGAAGACCTTTCCTAGCAACTGGACGAACTCTTATTGACGTACAAAAATGGGAAGTAACCCTAAGAGTCAATGAGGATGAGTTCAAGTTGAATGCTGTAAAAGCTATGCAGCATCCAGACACACCAAATGACTGCATGGGCGCTGACATTATTGACTCTTTGGTGGAAGAGATCAATATGACTGAAAGTCTAGAATCAGAGCTAAAGGACATCTTCAAGGATGTTCAGCCTGATCAGGAAGAGCCAAAGGAAACAAAAGAATTTTTGAAAATTCCTCAGGAAGAGGATAAGCCTCCCAAACCTGAGCTCAAACCACTACCACCATCCCTGAAGTATGCATTTCTGGGAGAGGGTGACACTTTTCTAATGATCATAAGCTCTGCTTTAAATCCACAGGAAGAGGAAGCACTGATTCAAGTGCTAAGGACACACAAGACAGCTCTTGGGTGGTCCATATGTGATCTTAAGGGCATTCGCCCGGCAAGATGCATGCACAAGATCCTATTGGAGGATAATGCCAAACCAGTGGTTCAACCACAAAGGCGGCTAAATCCAGCCATGAAGGAGGTGGTGCAGAAAGAGGTCACTAAATTACTAGAGGCTAGGATTATTTATCTTATTTCTGATAGCCCCTGGGTGAGCCCTGTCCAAGTTGTCCCCAAGAAAGGAGGCATGACAGTGGTTCATAATGAAAAAAATGAACTGGTTCCTACAAGAACAGTTACAGGGTGGCGTATGTGTATTGACTATAGAAGGCTCAATACAGCCACCAGAAAGGATCATTTTCTTTTACCATTCATAGACTAAATGCTAGAAAGACTAGCTGGTCATGATTATTACTGCTTTTTGGATGGCTATTCAGGTTACAACCAAATTGCAGTAGATCCTCAGGACCAAGAGAAAACAGCATTCACTTGCCCTTCTGGCGTGTTTGCCTACAGGAGAATGCCTTTTGGTCTGTGTAATGCTCCTGCAACTTCTCAGAGATGCATGCTATCCATCTTCTCGGATATGGTGGAGAAGTTCCTGGAAGTCTTCATGGATGACTTCTCAGTATATGGAGACTCATTCAGCTCCTGTCTTAACCATCTAGCACTTGTCCTGAAAAGGTGCCAAGAGATTAACCTGGTGTTAAACTGGGAGAAATGTCACTTTATGGTGACTGAAGAAATTGTCCTTGGGCACAAAATTTCAAGCAAGGGAATAGAAGTGGATAAGGCAAAGGTAGAGGTAATTGAAAGATTACCACCACCTGCCAATGTTAAGGCAATCAGAAGCTTTCTGGGACATGCAGGATTCTACAGAAGGTTTATAAAGGATTTTTCAAAAATTGCAAAACCTCTGAGCAACCTGCTAGCTGCTGACACACCATTTGTGTTTGACAACAGTGTTTGCAGGCATTTGAGACCCTGAAAGCCAAGCTGGTCACAACATCAGTCATCTCTGCACCAGACTGGACATTACCATTCGAATTAATGTGTGATGCCAGTGACCATGCCATTGGTGCAGTGTTGGGACAGAGGCATAACAAGCTTCTGCACGTCATTTATTATGCCAGCCGTGTTCTAAATGACGCACAGAAGAATTACACAACCACAGAAAAAGAGTTACTTACAGTGGTCTATGCCATTGACAAGTTTAGATCCTATCTAGTAGGATCAAAGGTGATTGTGTACACTGACCATGCTGCTCTTAAGTACTTACTCACAAAGTAGGATTCAAAACCCAGGCTCATAAGATGGGTGTTGCTTCTGCAAGAGTTTGATATAGAAATAAGAGACAGAAAAGGGACAGAGAACCAAGTAGCTGATCATCTGTCCCGAATAGAACCAGTAGCTGGGGCGTCCCTCCCTTCTACTGAGATCTCTGAGACTTTCCCAGATGAGCAACTCTTTGCCATTCAGGAAGCTCCATGGTTTGCAGATATTACAAATTATAAAGCTGTGAGGTTCATAACCCAGGAGTACAGCAGGGTGCAAAGAAAGAAATTAATTTCAGATGCCAAGTACTACCTATGGGATGAGCCATATCTCTTTAAGAGATGTGCAGACGGAATGATCCGCAGATGTGTACCCAGAGAGGAAGCACAAAGGATCCTGTGGCATTGCCATGGATCACAGTATAGGGGACATTTCGGAAGTGAGCGAACAGCCACTAAGGTCCTCCAATGTGGCTTCTACTGGCCTACTCTCTATAGAGATGCCCGGGAGTTTGTGTGTAACTGTGACAGTTGCCAAAGAGCTGGTAACTTGCCTCATGGATACGCCATGCCTCAACAAGGGATCCTAGAGATTGAATTGTTTGATGTATGGGGCATTGACTTTATGGGTCCATTCCCACCATCATACTCAAACACTTACATTCTGGTGGCAGTGGACTATGTATCTAAATGGGTAGAAGCAATTGCTACACCCACTAATGATACTAAGACCGCGCTGAAATTCTTCCAGAAATACATCTTCAGCAGGTTTGGTGTTCCCAGAGTACTAATCAGTGATGGGGGCACTCATTTCTGCAATAAACAGCTATACTCTACTATGGTCCGATATGGAATTAGCCACAAAGTGGCAACCCCATATCATCCACAGACAAATGGGCAAGCTGAAGTCTCTAACAGAGAGCTAAAAAGAATCCTAGAATGGACTGTAATTGCCCGTAGAAAGGATTGGGCAAAGAGCTTGGATGATGCTCTGTGGGCATACAGAACAGCATTCAAGACTCCAATAGGAACCTCTCCATACCAACTTGTGTATGGCAAGGCCTGTCATCTGCCCGTGGAACTGGAACATAAAGCCTACTGGGCAACCAGATTCCTAAACCTGGATGCTAAGTTAGCTGGTGAAAAAAGATTACTCCAGCTAAATGAGCTAGACGAATTTAGACTCAGTGCCTTTGAAAATGCAAAGATTTATAAGGAAAAGGCAAAGAAGTGGCATGACAAGAAGTTGTCATCCAGAGTCTTTGAGCCAGGACAAAAAGTTCTACTCTTCAACTCTAGGCTCAGACTATTCCCAGGAAAACTTAAATTCCGGTGGAGGGGTCCGTATGTGATTACAGGAGTGTCACCATATGGATATGTTGAGCTTCAGGATACTGATTCTGACAAAAAGTTCATTGTTAATGGACAGAGGATCAAGCATTATCTTGAAAGCAACTTTTAGCAAGAATGCTCAAAACTGAGGCTTGAATGATTCTCAGTGAAGGTCCAGCTAAAGACAATAAAGAAGCACTTGCTGGGAGGCAACCCAGTCATTAGTAGGTTATCTGTTTTTTTTTAATCAAAGTTTGATACATATTTTCAAAGGGCAAATATCAAAATTGAAGGAATTTACAGAGTTACAGAAGGATTCAGTGTAAAATGCAGAGAAAAGGAGCTTACTGGCGAAAAAATGCCAGTAAGGGGTACTTTGGGCGTTAAACGCCAGAATGGGCACCATTCTGGGCGTTTAATGCCAGTAAAGGTGCCATTTTGGGCGTTAAACGCCAGAATGGGCACCATTCTGGGCGTTTAACGCCAGGTGTGCAGCATCCTGGGCGTTTAGCAAAACGCCCAGTGTTGAAGGGAATTCTAGCGTTTAACGCCAGCCAGGGTACCTGGCTGGGTGTTAAACGCCCACAATGGCCAACATTTGGGTGTTAAACACCAGAATGGATACCATTCTGGGTGTTTAACGCCAGAAAGGTGGGGGACAGAGATTTTGCTTTCTAATTAAAATTTTTTTCAAACTTTCCTGTTTTGATCCATAATTTTCTACATAAACACATTTCAAACTTTTATCATTCACCTTCAAATTTTCAAAAATTAAAATCATTCTTCAAATCTCTCTCAAATCCTTCCCAAATCTTCTTCAAAAACTCAAATATTCTCAAATTCTTTCCATATCTTCTCAAATATCCTTCAAAATTTTCGAAATCTCTCTCTCTCCCTTATAAATACATGTTCGGCCATCCCTTTCTCCCCACCATTCAAATTTGCTCTCCTCCTCTCTCCCCTCTTTCCTTTCTTTTGCTTGAGGGCAAGCAAACCTCTAAGTTTGGTGTGCTTTTCCGTGATCACTAAGCTAAGAATCATCAAGATCATGGCTCCTAAGGGAAAACAAACCAATTCAAGAGGCAAGAAAGAGAATAATCCAAAGAGTCTTTGGAATCAAGAGAAGTTCTTAACCAAAGAACATGAAGACCATTATCACAAAATAATGGGTCTGAGGTCAGTGATCCCGGAAGTCAAATTCGATCTAAAAGAAGATGAATATCCGGGGATCCAAGTGCAAATTGGAAATAGAAGATGGGAAGTCCTAACCAATCCTGAGATAAAGATTGGAAGAAATATGGTTCAGGAATTCTACTCAAATCTGTGGTTGACAGATAAGAAGAGAATGACTGGAACCGCTTTCCATACTTATAGAACCATGGTCAGAGAGAAAGTTATCTACTTCTATCTGGACAAAATAAGAGAGATCTTCAAATTGCCTCAACTGCAAGATGATCCTGAATCCTTTAATAGGAGAATGGTGAGAGCAGATAAGGGGTTGGATCAAGTTCTAGAGGAAATATGCCTCCCTGGAACTAAGTGGACAACCAATTCAAAAGGTGTCCCAAACCAACTCAAGAGGGGAGACCTCAAACCAATTGCAAGAGGCTGGCTAGACTTTATTGGACGTTCCATGTTGCCCACTAGCAACCGTTCTAAGGTTACTATCAAGAGAGCAGTGATAATTCATTGTATTATGCTGGGAAGAGAGGTGGAGGTTCATCATCTGATTGCTTGTGAGATCTACACAATTGCAAATAAGAATTCCACTGAAGCCAAACTGGCTTACCCAAGCTTAATCTCTTTGCTATGTAAAGATGCTGGGGTGAAGATGGGAGTAGATGAATTCATCCCAATTGAGCACCCAATCACCAAGAGGTCAATGGAAGGACAAATACAAGATAACTCTATCAAAAAAAGGGCGCAGGAGTTCCTCCCTGAACTTCCTGAAATTGACTACTGGACTCGTCTAGAAGCATCTGTTATCAAGCTACAAGAAGCTATGGAACAAATTAAGGAAGAACAGTAGAATCAAAACTGCATGCTCTGCAAATTGCTGAAGGAACAAGAGAAGCAGGGGCATGAGCTATAGGAGTTGAAGCGCCAAAAGCTCTCCCTTGAAGGGTCAGATACCCCACAAGTTGAGGGAGCATCCACTTCTCAAAATCAAGGTTGTTGAGTCCTAACTCTGTGATAACCTCTATCATTAGGAGTCTATTTAAATTTCTGTTTTCTATTACTATTAGTCTTATCTTATATCTATTTTTGAGTCTTGTTCTTAATTCATGATTAATAAAATTTAAGGTTCATGTCTTAAAGCTATGAATGTCCTATTAATCCATCACCTCTCTTAAATGAAAAATGCTTTAATCACAAAAGAACAAGAAGTACAGGATTTCGAATTCATCTTTGAAACTAGTTGAATTAGTTTGATGTGGTGACAATACTTTTTGTTTTCTGAATGAATGCTTGAACAGTGCATATGTCTTTTCAATTTGTTGTTTTAAGAATGTTAAAACTGTTGGCTCTTGAAGGAATGATGGAAAAAAGAGAAATGTTATTGAGGATCTGAAAAATCATAAAAATGATTCTTGAAGCAAGAAAAAGCAGTGAATACTCAAAAAAAAAGAGAAGATGAAAAAAAAAGGGGAAAAGAAAAAGAAAAAGAAAAAGAAAAGAAAGAAAAAAATGAAGTTGTGATCCAAGGCAAAAAGAGTGTGCTTAAGAACCCTGGACACCTCTAATTGGGGACTCTAGCAAAGCTGAGTCACAATCTGAAAAGGTTCACCCAATTATGTGTCTGTGGCATGTATGTATCCGATGGTAATACTGGAAGACAGAGTGCTTTGGGCCACGGCCAAGACTCATAAAGTAGCTGTGTTCAAGAATCATCATACTTAACTAGGAGAATCAATGACACTATCTGAGTTCTGAGTTCCTATAGATGCCAATCATTCTAAACTTCAAAGGATAAAGTGAGATGCCAAAACTGTTCGGAAGCAAAAAGCTACTAGTCCCGCTCATCTAATTGGAGCTAAGTTTCTTTGATATTTTGGAGTCTATAGTATATTCTCTTCTTTTTATTCTATTTTGATTTTCAGTTGCTTGAGGACAAGCAACAATTTAAGTTTGGTGTTGTGATGAGCGGATAATTTATACGCTTTTTGGCATTATTTTTAGTATTTTTTTAGTATATTTTAGTTAGTTTTTATTACATTTTCATTAGTTTTTAATTAAAATTCACTTTTTTGGGCTTTACTATGAGTTTGTGTATTTTTCTGTGATTTCATGTATTTTCTGGCTGAAATTGAGGGACCTGAGCAAAAATCTGATTTAGAGGCTGAAAAGGACTGTCGATGCTGTTGGATTCTGACCTCCCTACACTCAAAGTGGATTTTCTGGAGCTACAGAAGCTCAATTGGCGCGCTCTGAATTGCGTTGGAAAGTAGACATCCTGGGCTTTCCAGCAATGTATAATAGTTCATACTTTGCCCGAGATTTGATGGCCCAAACCGGCGTGGCAAATCAGCTTTAGAATTCCCGGCGTTTAACGCCAGAACTGGCACAAAAATTGGAGTTAAACGCCCAAACTGGCATAAAAGCTGGCGTTTAACTCCAGAAAAAATCTCTACACATGAAAGCTTCAATGCTCAGCCCAAGCACACACCAAGTAGACCCCGGAAGTGGATTTTTACGTCATTTACTCATTTCTGTATACCCTAGGTTACTAGTTCACTATTAATAGGACCTTTGGATATTGTATCTTTACCTCATGACACTTTACACGTTTCTCATTGTATCTTCTACGGCATGAGTCTCTAAACCCCATGGTTGGGGGTGAGGAGCTCTGCTGTGTCTTAATGGATTAATGCAATTACTACTGTTTTTCATTCAATCATGCTTGCTTCCATTCTAAGATATCACTTGTTCCTAAACCTGATGAATGTGATGATCCGTGACACTCATCATCATTCTCAACTATGAACATGTGCCTGACAACCACCTCCGTTCTACCTTAGATTGAGTAGATATCTCTTGGATTCCTTAATCAGAATCTTCGTGGTATAAGCTAGAATTGATGGCGGCATTCAAGAGAATCTAGAAGGTCTAAACGTTGTCTGTGGTATTCTGAGTAGGATTCAAGGATTGAATGACTGTGACGAGCTTCAAACTCCTGAAGGCTGGCCGTTAGTGACAGATGCAAAAGAATCACTGGATTCTATTCCAACCTGATTGAGAACCGACAGATGATTAGCCGTGCTGTGACAGAGCGCGTTGAACATTTTCACTGAGAGGATGGGAGGTAGCCATTGACAACGGTGAAACCCTACATAGAGCTTGCCATGGAAGGAGCCTTGCGTGCTTGAAGAAGAAGACAGTAGGAAAGCAGAGATCCAGAAGATAGAGCATCTCCAAAACCTCAACATGTTCTCCATTACTGCAAAACAAGTAATTATTTCATGTTCTTCCACTTTTCACAATAAAACCTGAGAATTGTTGATATCCTGACTAAGAGTTACAAGATAACCATAGCTTGCTTCAAGGCGACAATCTCCGTGGGATTGACCCTTACTCACGTAAGGTATTACTTGGACGACCCAGTGCACTTGCTGGTTAGTTGTGCGGAATTGCAAAAGTGTGATTGCAATTTCGTGCACCAGTCGTCCAAGTAATAAACCTTACGTGAGTAAGGGTCGATCCCACGGAGATTGTTGGTATGAAGCAAGCTATGGTCATCTTGTAGATCTCAGTTAGGCTGATTCAAGTGATTATGGAGTTTTCGAAAATAATAATAAACAAAACATAAAATAAAGATAGAAATACTTATGTAAATCATTGGTGGGAATTTCAGATAAGTGTATGGAGATACTTCGTCCCTGTTGAATCTCTGTAACATACTGCTTTCTTACTTTCAATCCTTCATATTCCTTTCCATGGCAAGATGTATGTAGGGCATCACCGTTGTCAATGGCTACTTCCCATCCTCTCAGTGAAAAAGGTCCAAATGCTCTTGTCACAGCACGACTAATCATATGTCGGTTCTCGATCATGTCGGAATAGAATCCATTGATTCATTTCTGTTTGTCATCACGCCCAACAATCGTGAGTTTGAAGCTCATCACAGTCATTCAATCCCTGAATCCTACTCGGAATACCACAGACAAGGTTTAGACTTTTGGGACTCTCAGGAATGGCCGCCAATAATTCTAGCTTATACCACGAAGATTCTGATCAAGGAATCCAAGAGATATGTGCTCGTTCTAAGGTAGAACGGAAGTGGTTGTCAATCACGCGTTCATAAGGATGGATGATGATGAGTGTCACGGATCATCACATCCATCAGGTTGAAGTGCAACGGGTATCTTAGAATAAGAATAAGCTGAATTAAATAGAAAATAGTAGTAATTGTATTAAAACTCGAGGTACAGCAGAGCTCCACACCCTTAATCTATGGTGTGTAGAAACTCCACTATTGAAAATACATAAGTGATCAAGGTTCAGGCATGGCCGAATAGCCAGCCCCCAAAGTCTAAGAACTAAACGTCCAAAGATGGATGCTAAGATAAAAAACGAAAACCAATATGTCTAATACAATTGTAAAATGTCCTATTTATACCAGACTAGCTACTAGGGTTTACAGAAATAAGTAATTAATGCAGAAATCCACTTTCGGGGCCCACTTGGTATGTGCTTGGGCTGAGCTTGAGCTTTACACGTGCAGAGGCTTCTCTTGGAGTTAAACACCAAGTTGTAACGTGTTTTTGGTGTTTAACTCTGGTTTATGACGTGTTTCTGGCGTTTGACTCCAGAATGCAGCATGGAACTGGCGTTGAACGCCAGTTTGCGTCATCTAAACTCGAATAAAGTATGAACTATTATATATTACTGGAAAGCTCTGGATGTCTACTTTCCGACGCCATTGAGAGCGTGCCATTTGGAGTTCTGTAGCTCCACAAAATTAATTTCGAGTGCTGGGAGGTCAGAATCCAACAGCATCAGTAGTCCTTTGTCAGCCTCCTTATCAGAGTTTTGCTCAGGTCCCTCAATTTCAGCCAGAAAATATCTGAAACCACAGAAAAACACACAAACTCATAGTAAAGTCCAGAAATGTGAATTTAGTATAAAAACTAATAAAAATATCCCTAAAAGTAGCTAGATCCTACTAAAAACTACCTAAAAACAATGCCAAAAAGCGTATAAATTATCCGCTCATCACAACACCAAACTTAAATTGTTGCTCGTCCCCAAGCAACTGAAAATCAAATAGGATAAAAATAAGAGAATATACTATAAGTCCCAAAATATCAATGAATATTAGTTCTAATTAGATAAGCGGGACTTGTAGCTTTTTGCTTCTGAAAAGTTTTGTCATCTAACTTTTTCCTTTGAAGTTCAGAATGATTAGCTTCTATAGGAACTCAGAGTTCAGATAGTGTTAAATGATTCACCTAGTTAAGTATGTTGATTCTTGAACATAGCTACTTTTATGAGTCTTGGCCGTGGCCCTAAGCACTTTGTTTTCCAGTATTACCACCGGATATATAAATGCCACAGACACATGACTGGGTGAACCTTTTCAGATTGTGACTCAGCTTTGCTAAAGTCCCCAGTTAGAGGTGTCCAGAGCTCTTAAGCACACTCTTTTTGCTTTGGATCACGACTTTAACCACTCAGTCTCAAGCTTTCCACTTGGACCTGCATGCCACAAGCACATGGTTAGGGACAGCTTGATTTAGCCGCTTAGGCCTGGATTTTATTTCCTTGGCCCTCCTATCCATTGATGCTCAAAGCCTTAGATCCTTTTCACCCTTGCCTTTTGGTTTTAAGGGCTATTGGCTTTTTCTACTTTAAGGCTATTGGTTTTAAGGCTATTGGTAAGAACTTCCCAACCTCTTCTTTGAATCTCATGTCGGATCTCCGGATACTCATTTTTCTTGGACCTCAGGGATCACCTTCTTCTTGGCCACAACTTCATAGAAGTGGTCTTGATGGGCTTTAGAGATGAATCTCTCCATCTCCCATGACTCGGAGGTGGAAGCTTTTGTCTTCCCTTTCCCTTTTCTAGAGGTTTCTTTGGCCTTAGATGCCATAAGTGGTTATGGAAAAACAAAAAAGCTATGCTTTTGTCACACCAAACTTAGAATATTGCTCGCCCTTGAGAAAAAGAAGAAAGAAGAAAGAAGAGAAGAAGAAGAAGAAGAAGAAGAGGATATGGAGGAAAGGGAGAGGTGTGTGGTTTCGGCTAAGGTGAAAAAGAAAGGGTTGTGGTATGTGAAAATGAAGAAGGATAGAGGGGTTTATATAGTGAAGGGAGAGGGAGTTGGTTCGGCCATTTAGGGTGGGTTTGGGTGGAAAACAGATTTTGAATTATGAAGGTAGGTGGGGTTTATGGGGAAGAGTGGATGGAGTGAGTGGTGAAGAGGGGATGGGGAAGAGAGATTGAGGTGATTGGTGAAGTTTTGGGGAAGAGTGTTTATTGGATTGTGTGAAAAAGAGAGAGAGGGTGAGTTGAGGTAGGTAGAGATCCTGTGGGGTCTACAGATCCTGAGATGATCCTGTAGGGTCCACAGATCCTGAGGTGTCAAGGATTTACATTCCTGCACCAATGAAGCGTGTAAAACGCCCTCTGCATGCAATCCTGGCATTTAACGCCAGATTGATGCTTGTTTCTGGTGTTAAACGCCAGTTCTATGCTTGTTTTGGGCGTTCAACGCCAGTCTACAGCATGTTTCTGGCGTTGAACGCCAGCTTTCCTCAGGGTGCAATCCTGGCGTTTAAATGCCAGATTGCTGCATGTTTCTGGCGTTCAACGCCAGATCCATGCTCTGTTCTGGCGTTGAACACCAGCCAGATGCTCCTTACTAGCGTTTAGACGCCAGTAAGCCCTTCTTCCAGGGTGTGCTGTTTCTTCTGCTGTTTTTGATTCTGTTTTTAATTTTATTATTTGTTTTGTGACTCCACATGATCATGAACCTAATAAAACATAAAAGAACAATAAAAATAAAAATAGAATTAGATAAATAAAAATTGGGTTGCCTCCTAATAAGCGCTTCTTTAATGTCACTAGCTTGACAGTGGGCTCTCATGGAGCCTCACAGGTGATCAGGTCAATGTTGTGGGCTCCCAACACCAAACTTAGAGTTTGAATGTGAGGGTTTAACACCAAACCTAGAGTCTGGTTGTGGCCTCCCAATACTAAACTTAGAGTTTGATTGTGGGGGCTTTGTTTGACTCTGTATTGAGAGAATCTTTTCATGCTTCCTCTCCATAGTTGCAGAAGAAGATCCTTGAGCTTTAAACACAAGGTAGTCCCCATTAATTTGAAGGACTAGCTCTCCTTTGTCAACATCAATCACAGCTCCTGTTGTGGCTAAGAAGGGTCTTCCAAGGATGATGCATTCATCCTCCTCCTTTCTAGTGTCTAAGATTATGAAATCAGTAGGGATGTAGAGGCTTTTAACCTTCACTAACTCGTCCTCTATGTAACGACCCAACTTCTAGCATGTCTAGATCATACTAGAAATTGAATGTTACCAACTTATTTTTCCTTTTTGTGTTATTAATTAATAAATATAAGCCTGTACGTTGTTAAAACCCCGCGAATTTTACAAGTAAATTTTTTTTAAAACAAGAATAATTTAAAGTCACATACCTTCCATATATCAAGGGATAATTAAACACTCACATACAAAAAACAAAAGATAATAGAATATGGAACAACATACTATAATATACATCATGTTACAGAAGTGGCTCAATTATATAAGCATAGAGCTATAGTACAGCACCCCTAAGTCAGTGACTCATATAGTATATACATATATGTACATAAGACGCCCCAGGGCCTGGCCTGACCAAAAGCCCCTAAGCTGGCACCCAGGCTAGCCTAACTCTATGATATGCCTATTCCCTCTAATTGTGCTAACAAAAGTGAGGGAGACACTCTAATGTACTGAAGTTAGACTAGGCGTCTCAAAAAGTCTCCTCAATCCTGGTCCAGAGTACCTCACGGAAAACCACCGGGCGAATAGTGATGCTCTCCTGCTGGCGCCTCGCTTGGCTCATCGTCATCGCTGTTAGAGGAGATAACTATGAAGTTAGGATCTTCCTCTGGATCTTCTTATTCCTCGTCCTCTTCTTCTGCCAGAGTTATAGCAGAGGAATCACTGCTGGCCACAGGAACCATAAAAGGATAGCTACCAAACAAAATACAGCCGAGAGAAGGAGGTGGCGCCTCCATGATCTGATCATACTCATGTCCCTGCTGCTCATCAAAGACAGGAGGCTCGATTGGCTCAGGTAAAGGATCAAGCTCGGGTGGCAACACAGGAACACCCCACTCATCAAGGACAAAAGGTGCAGGAGGTGCCTCATGGATAGGCTGGGCAGGTATAGGCTCATCAGGTAGAGGAGGTTCAGGTGGAGGAGGATAGTCAGGTGGAGGTGGCATCTGCTCCTTAGGATGAGGTATCCCAGGTTCGCCGAGGTGTAACCAAGGCAAAGGAAAGTCATAGGGTGCATCAGGATTAAAGTATGCTGTCCTAATAGGGTACTGGAAAGGTCTACCACGAACTACATAATTACGGATACGAGGTACCGCACAGTAGATGTAATACTTGCCGCGCACCGGGTTCTCGTGGATGTACGGTGGATCAATCTCGTAGAATAGGACTCCCGTGTCCATCTGTAGAGGTGTAAAGGGTAAGAACTGGGGAGTTCTTAGTAAGGTCAGGGTTTACAGTTAAGTTCATTTATAATGTCCGTGGTCATAGAAGTATAAATAAATGTAGAGTAGTATGTACATAACAGCAACATAAACTAACACATGAACAAGAAAGAAAATAGGAAGTAAATGCACATTCACCCATTAATATGCAATCACACAGTTATGCTCAAACAAACAAGGAATAGAACAAGAACACAAGAAGATAAGCAATAAATAATGCACAAACAGGTATGATGCATGTCTGTCCCTACTGCAGGTAATGAGCTCATTTGTCGGTTTCGACCCGCACCCGACGCAATCCGACCCTCCAAGTCAGATAAGAACTTCCCAGAGCTTAATCCCAGATTAAGTACCGCATACCCTCTACCAAGTGCTCTCGACTTGCAGGGCTGGTATTTGCTCAGGTCTCAATATACCGCAGGTATGCGAGTCAGGCCTCTACCAAGCATTTAGCTTGCAGGGCTGGTACTACTCTACCGCAGCTGTCTGGAAAGCAACATCACAATACGGGCGTCCCCGCACAACAATCACAAGTATTGCCCGAAGGCTCATAATTCACATATAACCATACTTTCCATCATTTATCAATCATCATAAATCAAGCATTACAACATCACAGAAAGCTCATTTTACAATTCTCTGTTTACTCTGTAAGGTCAGGTACACAGCTATATCACTTTTACCTCCTTTTCTTTTTAACATAACACAGGTTTCAAAATCTTGTTTCTTTACCTCATATACCTCTATATCTTCTCTTATACCTCTTCTTAGGTGTTTAATAAAGGAAATTAGAGAATTCTGGACTCAAAACTGCCTTCCTGAGGCTTTTAGGAAAAACTGTCTTTTTTATCAATATTTTATTATTATTAATAACATAATAATATTATTAAAATATATTATTAATAATATATTAATATTTTATTATTAAAATAATAATATTTTATTTAACTTTCAAAAATTGTATTTTAACCCCCAGACTTCTTGGAAATTGCACTTTGACCCCTATAACTTTTAATAATTGCATTTTAGCCCCTTAACTTTTGATTAATTAATTTTCAACCCCAAACTTTTTAATAATTGCATTTTGACCCCAAAACTCCATTAATACACGTTTTCATGTTCTTCCAAAAACCAAAAACATTTTTCCAAAAGTTCATCAGATTTCTGCTTGATTTTCAGCTAGTTTTTCTATCTTTTCGGAAACCGATTTGAACCCGATTTTTATCAAACCAAAGGGAAACTTTTCAGCCATCAAATACACATCAAATAAGCATCAAAAATCATGATTTTCATGGCTGGAATGTCACGTTTTTCAGCAGCACCAACAGCCACTTCAAAACCATCATAAACATGATTTTCAAGCATTAAACAACAAGATTTCATGATCAAACCATCACACAAACACCCAAAATCAAACCTCAAGCAACAAGATCTGATTTAACACTTCAAGAACACAGCCAATCATTGATTAATTTACCAAACCTTACCTCCTTTGCTGCTGTCCAAGATTGCACCAAAAACAAGCTTCCAGAAGCATTTTTACGCCTATTTTAACATCAAAAACAACTTTAGAATCTTATGAACCATGAAGGCTGAAGCTTCATGATGATGAAAAGAAGGTTTTCCTCACCTTAAGGTAACTAGAAATCACGTTTTATTGGAGCTTTTGGTGATTGAATAAGAGATCCTAAGAGAAAACATGAAGAAAACATCATTAGCTTAATGAACCACCATGGCCGAATCTTCAAGGAGGAGGAGCAGCCTTCATACCTTGATTTACTCCATGAAAAGTGACATAGAAATGAAGAGGAGGAAGAGGTGAACACTTTGGTAAGATTAGATTTTTGATAGGGGTTTCGGTTTGAAAAAGAGCGGAGAAAGAAGCTCAGGTGTTCATGGAAGCTTCATGGTTTTCTTTCATGGTGCTCTAAGCTTTTCCAAGAACAAAAATGATAGCCAAGCTGTCCAAGGGAGGCCGTGGCTTTTGGATGATGATTATCCAAAAGTTACTTGTCAAAATATCTCAGAAATGGATAATTACTAAAGCTAGATGTATTAGAACTTAAGTAATTACACTGCTAATGGATAAACATTAAGTTACTTAGTGTAAATGACACTAGTAACTGGATAATCATAAGAATAAAAGATATATGATGAAGCATTAGCAGTGCTAAATTCATCTAAGAATGCCGGTATTATCCGTTACCGGTAGATTTCTAGCTCAGTTATTATATTACTAAACATAGATCAACATTAATCACAGTAGAGAAGATAATAATATAATATTCTGAATAAAATAATAATATATGAATATTATATTAATATAATTTTTCTCTCGAAATTCGTGACCGGCTCGTCACATAGAGACTAACCACGGAAATCAGAATTTTGAAATTCGGGCCCGAAGTGGCTCAAAAACGCAACTCTTCGCGACGTGCCTACTTAGATTAGGAGAGGTGTCCTGTGTAATCAAGCTGTTGACTCAGCAGCTTGATGACGCAGCACCTGTGCAGTGGATGTGCTTATATGCATAGAAATTCCTAAAAATTCTGTAAAAAAATCCGTTTGATCCCAAAAAAGCGCCGTTTCTTCGGGGCTAGGCCGTTACACTCTACTAATTCATAAGCTTGTCTTTGTGATCCATCTGCCATCTCTAATGAGAATATGGTAGGCTGTACCTCAATAATCCCCAGCTTCTCCATTACAGAGAGTGGCATAAAATTTATGCCTGACCCTAGGTCACACAGAGCCTTCTCAAAGGTCATGGTGCCTATGGTACAGGGTATTAAGAATTTACCAGGATCTTGTTTCTTTTGAGGTAACATTTGCTGAACCCATGTATCTAGTTCACTAATGAGCAAGGGGGGTTCACCTTCCCAAGTCTCATTACCAAACAACTTAGCATTCAGCTTCATGATAGCTCCTAGATATTGATCAACTTACTCTCTAGTTACGTCTTCATCCTCTTCAGAGGAAGAATAGTTTTTAGAGCTCATGAATGGCAGAAGGAGGTTTAAAGGAATCTCTATGGTCTTTATATGAGCCTCAAATTCCTTTAGGTCCTCAATAGGGAACTCCTTCTTGTCTGGGGGACGTCCCATGAGGTCTTTGACGTTGAGATTTTTGCCAGTAAAGAATGTCATAAAAACAGTCGCGTTGTAGATATAGTCTCTAAACCGACAGAAATCCCTTCGTACAAACGTTTTGGTTGTCACTTGAATTGCAGGGAGGTGTGTTCTTATTATTGGCTATGGAGATTGTAAATTGGGGTTTTGGAAGTAAGGTGCGAATATATTATATGACAAGTAAAATAAAATAATAATAGCTGTAAAATAAACCTTTGGCAAGGTATAAGAACTGGAGGTCCTTTCCTAGTTATCCTTATCAATTGCGATGAGAATTGGATTTTTCTCCCACTTTGTTAACCTCTAACTATGAAGGTAAGTTAAGTGGATGAATTCCAATTTTCAATCAACAATGAGTTTAATAACTCTAGAGTCACCAATTATTTAACCAAAGCCAAAAGGGAAAAAACTAAATCTACTAGAATAACAATATCCTCAGATTGGGAATAATAAAAAGGGACAATCATAAACTAAAATACCTCAAATATCATTAAATAAGAAAATTATCATGAAAGTGGCATAGGCCAAATAGGCAACATAACTAATACAAGCAAGCATTCAAATGTCTGAAAATAAGAAATAAACATAAAGTAAAAGAACATTGAACCTGGGATTGGGAGTCACTCCTAAAACTAAGAGAAATCCTAAATCCTAAGAGAGAGAGGAGAGAACCCCTCTCAAAACTAATCTAAATCATGATAAGTGAATTATGAAAGCATGATAATGAATGGATGCATTCCCCCACTTTATAGCCTCTGGTCTATGCCTTCTGGACTTAGATTTGGGCCAAAAAGGGTCTCAGAACTCGTTATGAGCGTTTTCTGCAATTTCTGGTGCGTGGCCTCTGTCACACGTCCGCGTGGGTCACACGGTCGCGTCATTCGGAGCTTTTCCTTGCCACGCGGTCGCGTCAGTCATGCGACCGCGTCATGTGCGTTCTGCTTAAGGCACGCGGTCGCGTCAGTCATGCGGCCGCGTCGCTGCTGATTCGTGCTTGGCACGCGATCGCGTCGTCCATGTGATCGCGTGGATACCAGTTTCTTTAAAGCTCCATTTTGCTTTCTCCTTTCCTTTTAGTATGTTTCCTTTTTCATCCTTTAAGTCATTCGGCCTTAGAAAATCTGAAACTACTCAACACACTAATCACGGCATCGAATGGAAATAAAGGTAATTAAAATAATTAATTTTCAAAGCTTAGGAAACATGTTTTTCACAATATGACATAATAAGGAAGGGAAAGTAAAACCATGTAATTAATGTGAATAAGTAGGTGAAGGATTAAATAAATCACTCAAATTAAGCACAAAAGAACTCATGAAATATGGGTTTATCAGTCTTCCTCATTGGGATTCACGTCCTCCCCTTCCTCTCTAGGTTCGGCCATGTTGATTATATCAATGGCCTTGCACTCTCTTTTTGGATTCTCTTCTGTATTGCTTGGGAGAGTACTAGGAGGAGTATCAGTGATTTTCTTACTCAGCTGGCCCACTTGTGCCTCCAAATTTCTGATGGAGGACCTTGTTTTACTCATGAAACTTAAAGTGGCCTTAGACAGATCAGAGACTATGTTTGCTAAGTTAGAGGTGCTCTACTCAGGATTCTCTGTCTGTTGCTAAGAAGATGATGGAAAAGGCTTGCTATTGCTGAGCCTATTTCTTCCACCATTATTAAAGCCTTGCTGAGGCTTTTGTTAATCCTTCCATGAGAAATTTGGATGATTTCTCCATGATGAATTATAGGTGTTTCCGTAAGGTTCACCCATGTAATTTACCTCTGCTATCACAGGGTTCTCAAGATCATAAGCTTCTTCTTCACAAGATGCCTCTTTAGTACTGTTGGATGCATTTTTCCATCCATTCAGACTTTGAAAAATCATGTTGACTTGCTGAGTCAACATTTTGTTCTAAGCCAATATGGCATTCAGAGCATCAATTTCAAGAACTTCCTTCCTCTGAGGCATCCCATTATTTACAGAATTCCTCTCAAAAGTGTACATGAACTGGTTATTTTTAACCATGTCAATGAGTTCTTGAGCTTCTGCAGGCATTTTCTTTAGGTGAATGGATCCACCTACAGAATGGTCCAGTGACATCTTAGAGAATTCAGATAGACCATAATAGAATATATCCAAAATGGTCCATTCTTAAAGCATGTCAGTAGGACACCTTTTGGTCATCTATTTGTATCTTTCCCAAGCTTCATAGAGGGATTCACCTTCTTTTTGTTTGAAGGTCTGAACATCCACTCTAAGCTTGCTCAACTTTTGAGGAGGAAAGAACTTAGCCAAGAAGGCCGTGACCAGCTTATCCCAGGAGTCCAGGCTATCTTTAGGATGTGAATCCAACCATGTTCTAGCTCTGTCTCTTACAGCAAAAGGGAAAAGCATGAGCCTGTAGACTTCATGATCTACTCCATTAGTCTTAACAGTCTCACAGATCTACAAGAACTCAGTTAAAAACTGATAGGGATCTTCTGATGGAAGTCCATGGAACTTGCAGTTCTGTTGCATTAGAGCAACTAGTTGAGGTTTCAGCTCAAAATTGTTTGCTCCAATAGTAGGGATTGAGATGATTCTTCCATCAAACTTGGAAGTAGGTGTAGTATAGTTTCCAAGCATCCTCCTTGCATTATTGTTGTTGGGTTCGGCTGCTGACAAACCCCATTTTGAGGGTTCATCTTGTGCTGATTTCAGGGGTTTTATCAATGATTCCACACACTTTCTATATGAAAATACAAGATTTTGCATTCCTTTCCTAGTTTTGCCCCATGAATGAAAACATGCTTATTTTGCACTAAAATAGATACATTTCTAATCTTCTCTTGATGCCATTCGATGCCGTGACTTGTGTGTTAAGTGGTTCCAGAATATAGAGCAGGAATGGACCGGAAGAGAGAAGGAAGACGGGTGCAAAGGAAGGAAGCATGAGAATTGAGCTTTGGAAATCTTGGCATGGGCGCGTGCGCGCACTTGGCGCGTCCGCGCGGATAGAGCAACGTGAAGCCAAAGCCAAGAGCCAAGCCACGAGCCGGCTTAAGTAGCGGCTAAACCATGATCTTCATGGGCGCGCACGCATACATCACGCCTCCGCGCACATTACAAGACGCCTCGGTGGCGCGCGCGCGTACCTTGCGCGTGCGCGCCGATTTGCGAATATGATTTTTTTTAGAAGTCACGTGACTTAGGCGTGGAGGTAGTTAAGAATCCCACTTTTGGGGAAATGCCTTGGCGGGAAAAGCTTAAGAAGACCAAAGGAGCAAGGGTTAAAGACACTTAGTTCATTTTTCTAGATTTTAGATATTTTTGGGGGATAGTTAGTTACACTTTTGGGAGAAGAAGAGAGAGATTCCAAGCTTTTCACTAGGGTTCATCTTCATCCAATTTCTGAATTTTCAATCACTTTTTGGTGAGATCCATTACAATTCTCACTCCGCTTTGTTCATGTCATAGATTTTCTTCTCCAATTTCAAGTAGTAGTTGTAATTGATCAATTCTCATAGATCTAGAATGCAACTTTGTAATTTTGGATTTCATCAATACTTTGAGAATTTGATTTTCATTGTTGCTCTTTGATACTTGTTGTTAGATCCTTGTGTTGCAATACTTTTAATTCTACTTTTCTTCTCATTTTACTATGACTTTCTTTCTTGCTCATCACATGTTTGATAAAATGTCAACACTAGTTATGGAGTAGAAGCTTTTCACTTGGCATAGGGTTTGGTCATTAGAAGAAGTTGAATAGTTGTGTCAATTGTTGATTTGGAATTAGGGATTGCTAATTGGCTTGGAGTGCACTAAAGCTAGATTCCCATGAGGTGAAGCTAGGACTTGTGGCTCAAGTTGATTATTTTCATTTGACTTTCCTCTATACCTAGGGGATAACTAAATGAAGCAAGGCCTAATTGTTGTCATCATTGAATGAACTATAAGGATAGAATTTCTAATGCCAACCCTAAGCCAAGTCTTTTAATGATTGATTGTTTGTTTCTCATTACTTTGCTAAAACCTTCAAAGAGATCCAACAAGGCTTACTAATCAATAAGATGAACACTTTGGCAATTCCAAGGGAGGACGACTCGGGAGACTAGTACTCTCGGATAAAGATTGTAGGATTGTTTGGTACGAGGTTTAAGTGTCGATTAGACTATACTCACGATCATATTCATCTTTGAATTCTAATTCGGCATGCTAAATTTTGTTTATCAAAATGGCGCCGTTGCCGGGGGACTTGCTTAGTGTGCCATGTTATTGTTTGGATTAAGCGTGTATATATGTACATAGTTACATTTCATTGTAAATTGTTCAAGTGACTAACCCCTCATTGTTACCATGAATTTCATTTCTCCTTCATTGCATGACGCGTTCACAACCGAATCCGAGCTTAGTCCCTTTTGATCCGGAAATAGAACGAACTTTGTTTCATATTAGACAAGCTCGGAGGCGGCTAAAGTTTGGGAAAGGTGAAGAGGTTTTCACCACCTCAACCACCTTACTAAAAGTGAACATTGAACCGTCACTCAAAGAAGGCATTGATCATACTCCCATCAATCTCACTAATAATTCTTCTTTTGTTTTAGGTACTAATACCATGGATGCTCCGAGGAGAGTTACCATCAAGGAAGCGGGTGCACCGGATTATGTCCTCCAAACCCTTCATGTAACTCACCCCAACTTGAATGCAAACTTTGAATTGAAGACCGCTTTGATCAACCTCCTACCTAAGTTTCACGGGCTTCCCGCACAAGACCCTATTCGACATCTCAAGGATTTCCATCGCATATGTTCAACTACTAGACGGGAAGGGTCCGATGAAGTTGCTATATGGTTGTTTGCTTTCCCTTTCTCTCTTGAGGACAAGGCTAAAGAATGGTTCTACACTCTCTCTAGTGAAGTCACCTCCGATTGGGACCTACTTAGAAGAGGATTCTTGGATAAATTCTTGCCCCCAGAAAAGATGGATAGGCTAAGGAAGGAAATGTCTTGTATTGTGCAAGGTGAGACGGAACCACTCTACGAGTATTGGGAACGGTTTTGCAAACTACTAGACGCATGCCCTAATCACATGATCGACACTCAAGTATTGCTTGGATACATATGTCAAGGGATGCGAGAGCAAGATAGAACCCTCTTGGACACTTCTAGCAATGGTTCTTTGTCAAAATATAAAACCGCGGAGGAGGCATGGCAACTTATCATTGACTTAGCCGAATCCAATCAACATATGAGGCGAAGAGTCAACCGTCCAAGGACCGTGAACGAGGTATCAACTAGTAGTGAAACCACCGCTCTAACTCAATCCTTGAATGAGATGACATCCATCTTAAGGCAACTCCAATTGAACCAACAACAACCACAACAACCTCAATCATATCAACAACACCCTCCACCACCTCAACAACACAACTAACAATTGGTCCCTCAAAAAGTATGTGGCATTTGCTCTTGCTACTCTCACTACACGGATGAGTGCCCAAGCCTTCAAGAAGATAACACCTTGGCGGCTACCCATAATTTCTATGACCGCCCCAATCAAGGGTACTACCAAGGCGGTAATCCTAACCAAGGGCATCCTTATCAAGGAGGAGGCTACAACCAAGGAAGTGCACACAATAATCAAAATTGGAGAGACAATCATCAACAAGGGAATAGGGACAACAACAACAATGGAGGAGGTCAAAGATGGAGCAACAACTCACAAAATTTCTCACAAAACCGACCATACAACTCACAAAATCAACCATACAACCAACAAAACCCACAAAGAAACTACCAAACATATCAACCACCACATCAAAGACCACCACCCAACCAATCACAAACTCCTCAACTCACATATGCAACCACCCCATCCAACCAAGACGAAACACTTCGGACCATTATCCAAGGCCAAAAGGAACTACAAAATACACTTGCTTCCGGCCTCACCGGCCTCACCTCTACACTACAAGCTCTTCTTGCACGCATGGATATACCATCAACTCCCACTCCTCAACCCCCAATCCAAAGTGTCATTCCCTCTCAACCTCAACCAAATCAAAAGGGGGGCATCAATGCCATCACCCTTAGATCCGAAACACAACTAAAAGAGAAGGAAGCAAAGGACTCAAATCCTATCACAACCGCCCAAGAGGAGGAGAGAATAGATATAGAAGAGGTAGCGGAAGAGGAGACACCACAAGTCATAGTTGAGGATGAAGCCCAACCAACAAGGGAGACAACCTAGGCCAAAAGAACCTTGGAAGAAGAAATTGCTCAACCACTTCCATTTCCAACACTTGCAAAGAAAGCTAAAAAGCGCATAGAACTCGACCCCAAAATGGTAGAAATGTTCAAGAAAGTTGAGGTAACCATTCCCCTCTTTGATGCTATCCATTAAGTTTCTAGATATGCCAAATTCCTCAAAGATCTATGCATAAACAAGGATAGAATTCTTGAATTGGAAACCATCCCATTGGGGAGTTCTATTTCCGATTTAATGGGAACATTGCCCGAGAAGTGTGATGATCCGGGCCCTTGTATGGTCACTTGCACCGTCAATGGAGCTCAATTTAGAGATTGTATGTGTGACCTCGGAGCATGTGTTAGCATCATGCCGCTCTCCGTCTACCGGGTATTGAAGTTGCCACCACTAAAAAGGTCGACGGCAAGATTTGTCCTAGTGGATAAAAGCATAATAACCGTAGCGGGTGTTGCGGAAGACGTCTTGGTGAATATCAAAGGGTTGGTATTTCCGATTGACTTCTATGTCCTTGAAATGCCATCAAACGAGACCGAGAGAGCATCATCTATCCTACTTGGAAGACCATTTTTGAGAACTTCTAGATTCAAGCTTGATGCTTACTCGGGGAACTACTCATTTGAAATAGATGGGAGAATTGTAAGCTTTAGCCTAGAAGAAGCAATGAAGCATCCACCGGAGAATCACTCTCTATTTCGGTGTGACCCAATTGATAACATAGTGGCCGAAGTGCATCTTGCAAGGTTAGATGAGAAGTACATGGTTGAAGAAGCAAATGAAAGTTCAAGCGAACTAAACACCACACATCATACAAACCATCCGGAAACTCAAACTTCAAAGAATGACAAAAAGATGGAATTGAAGCCACTACCACCTCACTTAAGGTATTCATACCTTGATGAAGCCCAAAAGCTCCCCGTGATAATTGCACGAGAGTTAACTCCTCAACAAGAAGAAAAATTGCTAAATGTATTGAGGAAAAACAAAAGGGCAATTGGGTGGAGTTTGGCGGATCTAGTGGGAATAAGCCCCCAAGTATGCGAGCACCGCATATTTCTTGAAGAAGGAGCAAGACCGGTCCGACAACCTCAAAAGAGACTTAATCCAACCATTCTTGAGGTAGTAAAGAAAGAAGTCACTAAGCTACTTGAAGTGGACATCATCTATCCTATCTCGGATAGCGAATGGGTAAGCCCGGTCCAAGTAGTGCCAAAGAAGTCCGGGGTGACAACAATCAAAAACGAAAGTGGTGAACTTATAGCAACAAGAGTGTAAAATTCATGGAGAGTATGCATAGACTACCGAAGATTGAATGCGGCCACAAGAAAAGATCACTTTCCTCTACCATTTATTGATCAAATGCTTGATCGATTAGCCGGTAAATCATATTATTGTTTTCTTGATGGTTACTCCGGATACTTCCAAATTCATATTGCTCTAGAGGACCAAGAAAAAACAACATTTACTTGCCCCTTTGGAACGTATGCTTACAAGAGTATGCCGTTTGGCCTATGCAATGCACCGGCAACGTTTCAAAGATGCATGATGAGCCTATTTGCGGACTTTCTAGAGCAATCGATGGAAGTTTTCATGGATGACTTTAGTGTGTACGGTGATTCATTTGAGCATTGCTTAGGTAACCTTGAAAAAGTCTTAGAGAGATGCACTAAAACAAACCTTGTCTTAAATTTTGAAAAATGTCATTTCATGGTCAAACAAGGCATTGTTTTGGGACACATAGTATCAAAAGAAGGCATCTCCGTAGATCCGGCAAAAATAAATGTCATATCTAGTTTACCTTACCCCTCCTCCGAGAGGGAAGTCCGCTCTTTTCTTGGACATGCAGGATTCTACTGGAGATTCATCAAAGACTTTAGCAAGGTGGCCTTACCTCTCTCTCGATTACTACAAAAAGACACCGAATTTGAGCTGAGCAAGGAATGTATGGAAGCATATGACAAACTTAAAGTAGCATTGACACAAGCTCCTATTGTACGAGGACCAAATTGGACTCAACCCTTTGAAATCATGTGTGATGCTTCGAATTATGCGATAGGGGCCGCGTTAGCACAACGCGAGGGTAAGATTCCCTATGTCATAGCTTATGCTTCCAAAACATTAGACGGAGCCCAATCCAACTACACTACTACCGAAAAAGAACTCCTAGCTATTGTTTTTGCTTTGGACAAGTTTCGAGCCTATCTTCTTGGTTCCAAGGTTGTAGTGTACTCGGATCATGCGGCACTAAAGTACTTGTTGGCCAAAAAGGAATCAAAACCGAGATTAATTCGTTGGGTGCTTTTGTTACAAGAATTTGACTTGGAGATCAAAGATAGGAGTGGTTCCCAAAACCTAGTGGCGGACCATTTAAGTCGCCTCGAACACACAAAAGGCGACACCACTCCTATCAATGACTCTTTTCCTTTAGATGCTTTGCACGCAATCTCGGAAGTGGTTCCTTGGTATGCCCCAATAGCAAACTATTTGGTTTCACGCACTCTCCCTCCCAATCTCAACAAACACAAAAAGGATAAGCTAAAAAGCGAATCCAAATACTATATTTGGGATGATCCCTATTTATGGAGTTGTGGAGCGGACCAAATAGTGCGACGGTGCATACCTCAAACCGAATTCCAAGCAATCTTGGACGCTTGCCATGCTTCCGAAGGAGGTGGTCACTACGGGCCCCAAAGAACGGCAAGAAAGGTCCTTGATTGCGGATTTTGGTGGCCAACTCTTCTCAAAGATGCTTCTCTCTATTGCAAATCCTGTCCCCGATGCATTAGGTTTGGAGATATTTCCAAGAAGGACGAAATTCCCCAACAAAATATGCTTTTTTGTGAAATCTTTGACGTATGGGGAATCGACTTCATGGGACCATTTCCAAATTCCAATGGCTTTCTCTACATCTTGTTAGCCATGGGTGGAGGCAATCCCCACCCGAACGGATGACGCTAATGTTGTTTATTCTTTTGTGAGGAACAATATCATTTGTCGCTTTGGCGCCCCAAGAGCAATCATAAGTGACCAAGGATCCCACTTTTGCAACAAAAAAATGGACGGCCTCATGAAAAAATATGGCATCATCCCACGGCTTACCACCCTCAGACAAACGGCCAAGCCGAAGTTTCTAACCGGGAAATCAAGCATGTGTTAGAAAGGATTGTGAAGCCGAATAGGAAAGATTGGAGCACTAAACTCTCCGATGCACTGTGGGCCTATCGAACGGCTTACAAGACACCCATTGGCATGAGCCCCTTTCGGCTTGTATATGGTAAAGCATGTCACTTACCGGTAGAGATTGAACACAAAGCTTATTGGGCCGTAAAGGAGTGTAATATGAGCTTGGGTGGGGCCGGAGTAGAGAGAAAGCTTCAATTGGCAGAATTGGAATGTTTGAGATTAGAAGCTTACGACAACTCTAGACTCTATAAGAAAAAGTTGAAAGCCATCCATGACAAGAACATTAGGAGAAGAGAATTCCGACCCGGTGAACTAGTCCTTCTCTACAATTCAAGGTTGAGATTACTACCCGGAAAGCTTAGATCAAGGTGGGATGGACCCTACCAAGTGGAAAAAGTAGAACCTTATGGGGTTTACCACTTGCGCCACCCATCAAGCCCGGACATCTTCAAGGTAAACGGTCACCGTCTCAAATTGTATCATGGTGAGTAAAGAAAGAACTCCAAGGAATTTGAAGTGTTCCTCTTGAGGGATGCAACTCTTGAACAAGTACTTTGAGCTACTGAAAGTCCAACTTAAGGACGTTAAACAAAAGTGCTAGGTGGGAGACACCCCACCATGGTAAGATCTTCCTTTGAGCTTTGTACATAGACACTGGACTTCATGTTTGTTAGCTAGATTTCAATTTCAATTCACCTTCATTTGTTGAATTCATTGATAGTTTACCAAGTAAAATGCCCTGCTGTAGTGTTTAAGTGGCTGTGTGGGGGGGGGGTTGAAATGTCATAGGTGATGTAAACACATGCAAATTTAGAAAAAAGCACCCCTCTGCGCGTGCGCGCACCTGGCGCGTACGCGCCCTTAAGGCATTCGACGATCATCTACGCGGACGCGCACCGTGCGCGGACGCGTGGATTGCGAAAAAACACCCCTCTATACATTTACCCGAGAGTTGCGCCCACACCATGCCAGGACTACGCCTGAAGCAAAGGAAATTCGCGCGCGCGCACATGGCGCGTCCGCATACCTGGGCGAGATCTGCCGATCGACGCGCAAGCGTACTGTGCGCGTCCGCGCTGATCGCCTTGTTGCACTCCTGGTACATATTCCAAAGAGTTAAGCCACTCTTAGGCCCGTACAAAGCCACCGGCCCAGCACCTCTGCCGCGTGCGCGCACCTGGCGCGCACGCGTCCATACACTGCGAGCACGAAATGCGCGCGTGCGCCTCAGCCGCGCACGCGCCCATTGATTCTGCACTCCTCTCTGAAGCACAACCGCGTTGACGCGTGCGCGCACCGTGCGCGCGCGCACCAACAGCCCTGAAGCAACCTCTGGTACTGCGTCCAGAGAGTTATGCCACCTCTGTGCCTCCCCTGTGCTGCCAGCCCAAGCGCATGGGCGCGCGCTCCCATTCCACCTCGCTTCCCTGCGCGAGCGCGCACCGTGCGCGCACGCGCGGGTGATCGACGCCAACTTTAGAAAGGGCACACTTACCCCTTCATTCTCATTCCACTTTCCCTCTCCTTCTCACCCCTTCCACCACCCATTCACCCACCTTCACTTCCTCTTCTCAACCACCTTCTACCACATATCTCCGGTGGCCCCACATTAACTCTTCACTCTCCATCAACCCACTCTACAACTTCTTCTTCCATATCCTTCTCCATCTCACAAGGTACTATACTAAGCTACCCTCTTAGTCCAACAATCTCTTGTGATTCTTAATCATTTAGTTGCACCATCTTTTAGGTAGTTTCTTTCCTTTTCTTCTTTCTCTAGTTACTTCTTTGGGATGTCATTGTTCTTTTCTCTCTTTCAATCCAATTCTTCATGGGCATTTGGGTCTCAAATTCACTTGCATGAGTAGATGAGTGGTGTTGCTTGCTTTTCTTACAATCAATATGCACTGTAATCATTAATAATGGATTGTGGAATGTTACATTGCTCTCATTTTCACATAATCACATACTAGTCCGAGGATGCACGCCAAGTGTTCGACGAAAGGCATACTTGAGTTTTGGGCTCATTGTGACTAACTTGCCTCTCAACCAATCACTTTTGGGTGCATCCCCACTTTCTCCAATCCATTCACTCACATTTTCTTAACTTGCTTTCCATTTGTGGTCCTTAAGGGTATATGCTTCTCATGCTTCTTACTTGCATGCTTAAACCACCCTTGCACCACATGAAAATGATTTGCCTTGCTCTTCACATGTTATCCTAGTTACATGTTGCAGCTGTCATGTAACAAGGATACCCATATTCTATGGCATAACTTTTCATTGCATAATCTCATTTACTCCCACTTCTTTGGGTTTGATGTTTTCCCTTTCCGTGCTTTCACAGGATGGTCATAAAAAAGAACAAAGGGAAAGCCCCCAAAAAGCCAGCTTCCAATAAAGTGCGCAAAGAACTAACGGCCAAGCCCCTCTTAAAGAAGACTAAGGGCCCCGTTGATGTTCTAGAGAAGGACAACCCTCCTAAGGATTCAAACAAGTTTCCCAACCGTTACTGCGAACTTGTTTACTCAAGAATGATTGAAAGGAATTATCATCCGGAGCCCCTCCTAGTCCTACCGGCTCACCTCAATCCGATTGTGATGCCACACATTGACCGGAGGCAATGGAGGTTCCTCTTGAGGCAACCAAAGGAGGCCAATCTCTCATGGGTGGTGGAATTCTACTCCAACTACCACTCACCCCTTCTCACATCAATATTTGTGCGCCGAAAGCAAGTGTCGGTCACAGTGGAAACCATCCAAGAGGTCCTTGGGATTGAACCGTTGACAGATGGGTGTGATGCCTACCAAGAAGCCTTAGCTACATGCGATGACCGTGCATTCGATTGGAGCGCAATCCTCCGCGTCATTGCTGTACCCGACGCATATTGGATTCGGGGGACCATAAAGCAAAGACCCAAGGGTTTAGATGTCCGCCACCTCACTCAAGAAGCCACGGCATGGGCCCAAATTCTAGCTCACTACGTGCTCCCAAGGACACATGGGTCATCCATCACCGCCGAGCTTGCCTTATTGATATGGTGCATCTTAACCGAGAAACCGGTCGACATTTTGCATGCTATCCGCCAATCCATGGGGCGCATTCATGCCAAGGGAAATCTACCATTCCCCGCTTTAGTGACGGCATTAGTTGCGAAAGCCGGCGTCAACCGAGAGGCTAAAGATAGGAGAACCTCAATTCCGGTTGATGGTGATGTTATTCCGGCCAAGAAATGCCTCAAGCCTCCGGAAGTCACCAAGAACATTGGACTACCCACACCAACTCGCAACACCACCACTTCATCTACATCACAAAAATTGGCCACCCAACGCCTTGAGGACCTTCACAAGAAATTGGACCGTTATGAGAGGCGTAACCAACGCCGCTATGCTCATGTGAAGAGACTTCTAAGCATAGTCACCCCACCTATGGAGGAACCCGATATCTCCACATCCACCGCAACTTCAAGCGGAGATAGCGATAACATTGGAGATGAGGGACACTCGGGACTCAACCACCCATTGCGCCTAACCTATAGCACGGAGGACCGTGCTAAGTTTTAAGTGTGGGGAGGTCGGCCGACCGATCTCCGTAGGTAACATCTGAATAAATTTTTGTTTCTTGAACTTCTTTGTAATTAGGATAGGTTGCATGATTAGGTTTTAGTTGACACCATTCGCATGATAAGTTTACTTGGTTGGAACAATAAAACTCTTTCTTAGGAAACCAATACTTTGGGGCAACCGTGGCATTGCCAATTTTAAATACTTTGATGCCAAATTTGCATGAAGAATTATGTTTTGGAACATGGATTTTGAGTAAGAACACAAGCGAGTGAGTTTTGAGCCTAATTGCGTGGTTACATCTTGTAACCACTTATCCTCCTTCTTGTGTGCATTACTCTCTTTCTATGATTGTAATCCTTGATTTGTTTGATTCTTTATGTCCAGTATTCTGTGTATTCATGCATTTATATGATTGAGGCCATCATTTCATTAGCCACTTACCCAAATGGCCCTACCTTTGATCTTCCTTTGTTAGCCAAATTTGAGCCTGCGATCAACCCACTTTGTTCTTAATTTAGCACATTACAAGCCGTGAAGCGAAAAACAATGAATGTCCTCAATTTGGATCTTTGATTAGCTTAGGCTAGTGTGTGTGAGTACCATTCAAGTGTGGGAACCTTGGGACATTGGGTGAATCAAAGGGTAGTTTTGAATTTTTATTGAAATTATTGGAAATTGGGTACATGCTCATGTATTGATCAATTGTGAAACCTTATGCATTGATGCTCTTGCATATAGGAAGAAAAAAAAAGGAAAAAAAAAAGAAAAAAAGAAAAGAAAGAAGAAAAACAATATGGAAAAAAATATATATATATAGGAAAAAAAATATAATAAAGAAAAAAAAAAGAGAGAGAAAAATGGAAAAAAGGGGACAAAGTGCCCCAAAGTAATGAGCAATTAAAAGTCAATGCATATGTGTTGTAAAATGAAAAGGGAATGCATGAGTATGTGGGAAGGTGAATAATGGGTAGTTAGGATAGGACCTATTCGTATAGGATGTCATAGGTTAGATGGGGAGCCTAGACCTATCAAAGATTCAAATCGCAAAGCCCACTTGTCCAAATATGCCTCCTACCTCAACCCTAGCCCCATTACAACCCAAGGAAAAGACCTCATGATAATTGTATGCATACATTGAATAATTGTCGATTGTTAGAAGAAAAACAAATCTTGGAAAGCATGATTAGGAGAGAATTGAGTGAATCAACCCCAAACACCGAGCGACTAGAGTGCAAACACTTCCGGTGAGGGTTCGATGCTCAATCCTTTGATTCCCGGCTCTCACGAGCATTCCTCATGCAAAGTTGCATATATTGCATTTGATGCTTAGAAATTGGCAAGTCCTATGCATTGACCACCATCGTGTCCCATGTGCTCACATATGTCATAAGAAAGCTGATTTGTTCCTAACCAAGTAGATAATAGCACCAGTCATAGTTGCATTCACATGAGTAGGTTGCATTTCATGAGTCTTATACTTTTGTGATCCTTCGGTCTTCGGTGTTTCTTTGCATTTCTCTAAGCATGAGGACATGCTAGAATCTAAGTGTGGGGAGGTTGACAAACCCCATTTTGAGGGTTCATCTTGTGCTGATTTCAGGGGTTTTATCAATGATTCCACACACTTTCTATATGAAAATACAAGATTTTGCATTCCTTTCCTAGTTTTGCCCCAGGAATGAAAACATGCTTATTTTGCACTAAAATAGATACATTTCTAATCTTCTCTTGATGCCATTCGATGCCGTGACTTGTGTGTTAAGTGGTTCCAGAATATAGAGCAGGAATGGACCGGAAGAGAGAAGGAAGACGGGTGCAAAGGAAGGAAGCATGAGAATTGAGCTTTGGAAATCTTGGCATGGGCGCGTGCGCACACTTGGCGCGTCCGCACGGATAGAGCAATGTGAAGCAAAAGCCAAGAGCCAAGCCACGAGCCGGCTTAAGTAGCGGCTAAACCATGATCTTCATGGGCGCGCACGCATACATCACGCCTCCGCGCACATTACAAGACGCCTCGGTGGCGCGCGTGCGCGCCGATTTGCGAATATGATTTTTTTAGAAGTCACGTGACTTAGGCGTGGAGGTAGTTAAGAATCCCACTTTTGGGGAAATGCCTTGGCGGGAAAAGCTTAAGAAGACCAAAGGAGCAAGGGTTAAAGACACTTAGTTCATTTTTCTAGATTTTAGATATTTTTGGGGGATAGTTAGTTACACTTTTGGGAGAAGAAGAGAGAGATTCCAAGCTTTTCACTAGGGTTCATCTTCATCCAATTTCTGAATTTTCAATCACTTTTTGGTGAGATCCATTACAATTCTCACTTCGCTTTGTTCATGTCATAGATTTTCTTCTCCAATTTCAAGTAGTAGTTGTAATTGATCAATTCTCATAGATCTAGAATGCAACTTTGTAATTTTGGATTTCATCAATACTTTGAGAATTTGATTTTCATTGTTGCTCTTTGATACTTGTTGTTAGATCCTTGTGTTGCAATACTTTTAATTCTACTTTTCTTCTCATTTTACTATGACTTTCTTTCTTGCTCATCACATGTTTGATAAAATGTCAACACTAGTTATGGAGTAGAAGCTTTTCACTTGGCATAGGGTTTGGTCATTAGAAGAAGTTGAATAGTTGTGTCAATTGTTGATTTGGAATTAGGGATTGCTAATTGGCTTGGAGTGCACTAAAGCTAGATTCCCATGAGGTGAAGCTAGGACTTGTGGCTCAAGTTGATTATTTTCATTTGACTTTCCTCTATACCTAGGGGATAACTAAATGAAGCAAGGCCTAATTGTTGTCATCATTGAATGAACTATAAGGATAGAATTTCTAATGCCAACCCTAAGCCAAGTCTTTTAATGATTGATTGTTTGTTTCTCATTACTTTGCTAAAACCTTCAAAGAGATCCAACAAGGCTTACTAATCAATAAGATGAACACTTTGGCAATTCCAAGGGAGGACGACTCGGGAGACTAGTACTCTCGGATAAAGATTGTAGGATTGTTTGGTACGAGGTTTAAGTGTCGATTAGACTATACTCACGATCATATTCATCTTTGAATTCTAATTCGGCATGCTAAATTTAAAGATATGACTCTAGAATTTAAAGATTGAACCTTTCTTAACAAGAAAGTAACAAACTTCAAATTTTTGAATCAATCACATTAATTGTTAGTAAAGTTTTTGAAATTTTGAAATAAAGATAAAAAAAAGATTTTGAAAAATATTTTTAAATTTTCGAAAATCATAAAATAAAAATGAAAAAGATTTGATTTTTGAAAAAGTTTTGAAAAGATAGGATTTTTAAAATTGAAAATTTGACTTGACTTATAAGAAATAGCTAAGTTTTAAAAATTTTATACTAAGTCAACTCAAATTTTCGAAAATTATGAGCAAAATAAGGAAAAGATATTTTTTTATTTTTTTTTAATTTTAAATGAGGAGAGAGAAAAACACAAAAATGACTCACAACATGAAAATTATGAATCAAAACACATAATGCATGCAAGAACACTATGAATGTCAAGATGAACACCAATAACACTTTGAATGTCAAGATGAACATCAAGAACATATTTTTAAAAAAAATTCAAGAAAAGAAAACATGCAAGACACCAAACTTAAAAATTTTTCATACTTAGACACTATGAATGCAAAAATGCATATGAAAAACAACAAAAAACACAAAACAAGAAAATATGAAGATCAAACAAGAAGACTTACCAAGAACAACTTGAAGATCATGAAGAACACCATGCATGAGTTTTCAAAAAAATATGCAAAAGTTTTTAAAACATGCAATTGACACCAAACTTAAAAATTGACACTAGACTCAAACAAGAAACACAAAATATTTTTGTTTTTATGATTTTATAATTTTTTTTTGGATTTTTCGAAAATAATTTTTTGGAAAAAATGAAAACAAAGAAAAAAATTTTTGAAAGATTTTTGAAAACATTTTGAAAAGAAAATTACCTAATCTAAGCAACAAGATGAACCGTCAGTTGTCCAAACTCGAACAATCCCCGGCAACGGTGCCAAAAACTTGGTGCGCGTAAATTGTGATCATCAACAATGGCTCCAAGGACTTGGTGCTCTCAAACGTGAATCACACTTTGTCACAACTTCGCACAACTAACCAGCAAGTGCACTAGGTCGTCCAAGTAATAAACCTTACGTGAGTAAGGGTCGATCTCACGGAGATTGTTGGTATGAAGCAAGCTATGGTCATCTTGTAGATCTCAATTAGGCTGATTCAAATGATTATGGAGTTTTCGAAAATAATAATAAATAAAACATAAGATAAAGATAGAAATACTTATGTAAATCATTGGTGGGAATTTTAGATAAGTGTATGGAGATACTTCGTCCCTGTTGAATCTCTGCAACATACTGCTTTCTTACTTTCAATCCTTCATATTTCTTTCCATGGCAAGCTGTATGTAGGGCATCAGCGTTGTCAATGGCTACTTCCCATCCTCTCAATGAAAAAGGTCCAAATGCTCTTGTCACAGCACGGCTAATCATCTGTCGGTTCTCGATCATGTCGGAATAGAATCCATTGATTCTTTTGCGTTTGTCATCACGCCCAACAATCGCGAGTTTGAAGCTCATCATAGTCATTCAATCTCTGAATCCTACTCGGAATACCATAGACAAGGTTAAGACTTTTCGGACTCTCAGGAATGGCCGCCAATAATTCTAGCTTATACCACGAAGATTCTGATCAAGGAATCCAAGAGATATGCGCTCGTTCTAAGATAGAATGGAAGTGGTTGTCAATCATGCGTTCATAAGGATGGATGATGATGAGTGTCACAGATCATCACATCTATCAGGTTGAAGTGCCACGGATATCTTAGAATAAGAATAAGCTGAATTGAATAGAAAATAGTAGTAATTGCATTAAAACTCGAGGTACAGCAGAGCTCCACACCCTTAATCTATGGTGTGTAGAAACTCTACTGTTGAAAATACATAAGTGATCAAGGTTCAGGCATGGCCGAATGGCCAGCCCCCAAAGTCTAAGAACTAAACGTCCAAAGATGGATGCTAAGATAAAAAACGAAAACCAAGATGTCTAATACAGTTGTAAAATGTCCTATTTATACTAGACTAGCTATTAGGGTTTACAGAAATAAGTAATTAATGCAGAAATCCACTTCCAGGGCCCACTTGGTGTGTGCTTGGGCTAAGCTTGAGCTTTACACGTGCAGAGGCTTCTCTTGGAGTTAAACGCCAAGTTGTAACGTGTTTTTGGCGTTTAACTCTGGTTTATGACGTGTTTCTGGCGTTTGATTCTAGAATGCAGCATGGAACTGGCGTTGAACGCCAGTTTGCGTCATCTAAACTCGAATAAAGTATGAACTATTGTATATTTCTGGAAAGCTCTGGATGTCTACTTTCCAACACCGTTAAGAGCACACCATTTGGAGTTCTGTAGCTCCAGAAAATTCATTCCAAGTTGGTGGACGAAATTGTATCTCTTTATGGAATATGATAATAGAGCCTGGTCCAAAATCAACTTCGTTCAACTAACCAGCAAGTGCACTGGGTCGTCCAAGTAATACCTTACGTGAGTAAGGGTCGATCCCACGGAGATTATTGGTTTGAAGCAATCAATGTTTATTTTATTAATCTTAGTCAGGATGCCAATAAGGTTAATTGGATTTTACTTGTAAAAAGCCAAACTACTTAAAATTGTAAGTTGGAATAATAAAGAATACTAGCGTTACTTGTTGTGCAGTAATGGAGAATATGTTGGAGTTTTGGAGATGCTTTGTCCTTTGACTTCAACTCTTCCTTGAAATCCTCTTCTCACATGCAGATTCCTTCCATGGCAAGCTCTGTGTAGGGTGTCACCGTTGTCAGTGGCTACTTCCCATCCTCTCAGTGAAAACATTCCTATGCTCTGTCACAGCACGGCTAATCATCTGTCGGTTCTCAATCAGGTTGGAATAGAATCCATTGATTCTTTTGCGTCTGTCACTAACGCCCAGCCCTCAGGAGTTTGAAGCACGTCACAGTCATTCAATCCCGGAATCCTACTCGGAATACCACAGACAAGGTTTAGACTTTCCGGATTCTCATGAATGCCGCCATCAATCTAGCTTATACCACGAAGATTCTGATTAAGGAATCTAAGAGATATTCATTCAATCTAATGTAGAATGGAGGTGGTTGTCAGGCACACGTTCATGGATTGAGGAAGGTGATGAGTGTCACGGATCATCACCTTCTTCACAATTAAGCGCGAATAAACATCTTAGATAAGAACAAGCGTGTTTGAATGGAAAACAAAGGAATTGTATTAAATCATCGAGACGCTGCAGAGCTCCTCACCCCCAACAATGGAGTTTAGAGACTCATGCCGTCACAAAGTATGTAATTCAGATCTGAAAATGTCATGAGGTACAAGAAATGTCTGTAAAAGTTGTTTAAATAGTAAACTAGTAACCTAGGTTTACAGAAATTGAATAAACTAAAATAATTGGTGCAGAAATCCACTTCTGGTGCCCACTTGGTGTGTGCTGGGGCTGAGATTAAAGCTATCCACGAGTAGAGGCCTTTCTTGGCGTTAAACTCCAGGTTATGACGTGTTTTGGGCGTTCAACTCCGGATCATGACGTTTTTCTGGCGTTTAACTCTAGACAGCAGCATGAACTTGGCGTTCAACGCCAAGTTACGTCGTTTATCCTTGCGCAAAGTATGGACTATTATATATTGCTGGAAAGCCCTGGATGTCTACTTTCCAACGCCGTTCAGAGCGCGCCAATTGGACTCCTGTAGCTCTAGAAAATCCATTTCGAGTGCAGGGAGGTCAGGATCCAACAACATCAGCAGTCCTTTTTCAGCCTAAGTCAGATTTTTGCTCAGCTCCCTCAATTTCAGTCAGAAAATACCTGAAATTACAGAAAAATACACACACTCATAGTAAAGTCCAGAAATATGATTTTTGCTTAAAAACTAATAAAATTCTATTAAAAATTAATTAAAACATACTAAAATCTACATGAAATTACCCCCAAAAAGCGTATAAAATATCCGCTCATCACAAGTGCAGGGAAATCAGAATCCAATAGCATCAGCAGTCCTTTGTCAGCCTCCTTATCAGAGTTTTGCTCAGGTCCCTCAATTTCAGCCAGAAAATACCTGAAATCATAGAAAAACACACAAACTCATAGTAAAGTCCAGAAATGTGAATTTAGCATAAAAACTAATAAAAACATCCCTAAAAGTAGCTAGATCCTACTAAAAACTACATAAAAACAATGCCAAAAAGCGTATAAATTGTCCGCTCATCAAACGCCAAGGCCTTTTTCAATGCCTCCAATCCAAGCCAAGAAATGCCCACTCTAAGAGTAGATTTTGAAGGCACTTAAGGAGTAGAGAAAAAGTATAAATAGGAAGGGTTTTGAACTGAAAGGGGATTGGGAAATTTTAGGTTTTTGAGCTTTACATCACTTCACTTTTTGCTTGTACTTAGCTTTTAGTTTATTTTCTAGTTTTCCAGTTTTAGATTATGTGTAATAGAGCAATGAGTCACTAAACCCCTCATTCATTATGGGGAGGAGCTCTACTAGATTGAAATAAATTAATGTTCATCTTCTTCTCTTCTTGATTCTATCTTTGTTTAGCTAAGAGAGAGTTTCCAATCTTCAAAGATCCAATTCAATCAGAAGAGAGAAATTGGATCTATTAGAATTCTATTTGAACCTTGGAAAAGGAATAATAGTAATTCAGCTTCAAACTCTCTTTTCACAATAAATTTATTTTGATTTAGAGCTTGATATTGTGACATGTAATCACTCTGATATTGGGATCTTAGGATTTGTGTGGCTTAGGATTAGAATTAGAGCTTCACCTCTTTTCATGGGAATTGGATCAAGGAATTGGCATTTAATCATGTCTAGAGAAATTGAGTTACCAAGGAATTAGAACCTAATTACTTATGATCTGCCAAAGATCTAACATTGCATGAACAAGAGAATAGATAAGTTCATTGATTCAGGAAGATCTTGCATCTCCAATCCCTAATGATTTTTATTTATAAGCATTTTCTTACTTCCTTTTAACTCCCTTCCTGAATGCTATTTCTCTTTAATGTTCATTGTCTCTAATTTCCTTCACATTCCAGCACTTTAATTTCATTGTTATTTATTCTTTCACATTTACATTATTGCATTTTAAGTTTATGCACTTTAAATTTCTAGCTATTTACTTTTCACTCTTTATTTCCAATCATTTAATTTATTGCCATTTACATTTTAGTCATTTATTTTATTGTTAATATCTCTAATGATCACCCAAATCCCATTAATATGATTATTTGACTAGAATGACCAATTGATTAAATTTGATTAATCTCTCAATCCTTGTGGGATCGATCTCACTCTCAGTGAGTTATTACTTGATTACGACCCGGTGCACTTGCCGGTGGATATTGATTTATCAATTTTGTAACAAGTTTTTGGCGCCGTTGTTGGGGATTGATCAAGATTGACAATGATTAAATCCATTGGTTATCTAGATTAAACATTTTTTTCATTTTGTTATTAAGCACTTTTGTTTACTCATTTCACATTCATAGTTTATACCACTTAATTTTCTTGTTTATAGATATACTTACTGTAATTTAGCATACTAACTGTTTGTTATAAGTGCTTCATTTAGTTCTAACCACACTCGTGATAGAGTGGATTTTATTGTTGTTCTTTTAGTTGATTGTGTATATGCGAGGTTGTGAAAGAGGGGAATCAACTTCTTACAACCCATACATAGAAAAAACTCTTAGGCGATTGAGAAAAGAAGCAAGAGATAAACAAGTTCTTGAGGATTTTGAAGAAGAAAACTTAGAACACAGCATCGCTGAAGAACTTGATCTTGGTAACAATGTTGAAGTTGGCAACAATCATGCTCCACAAATTAGAAGGACTTTGGGTTCTTATACCAATCATGGCTCTGATAATTGTGGGAGTAGCATCCTAACTTTAAATATACATGCCAACAGTTTTGAACTCAAGCTCCAACTAATCACTCTAGTCTAGCAAAATTGTCAATATGGAGAGAGTGCTCAAGAGGGTCCTAATAAGCATTTGTCTACCCTTCTGAGATTATGTGACACTGTCAAGATGAATGGAGTGCATCAAGATGTCCATAGAATGCTCTTGTTCCCTTTCTCCCTGAGAGATAGAACATCCCAATGGCTGGAGACTTTTTCTAAGGAGAGCATTGCCACTTGGGATAAGTTAGTCAATAAATTTTTGACTACATTCTTTCTCCCTCAAAGAGTCATCAAGCTAAGGACTAAGGTTCAAACCTTAAAGAAACTTGAAAGAGAATCACTCTACGAAACATAGGAAAGATATAAGGGTTTGCTGAGGAAGTGTCCACCCAATATGTCCACTGGTTGGGTGCAATTGCAGATCTTCTATGAAGGCATAACTCAAGCATCCTGGAATTCATTAGATAATTTAACAGGAGGTTCTCTTGCCATGAAAACTCCTGAGGAAGTTAGGGAACTAATTGACATAGTAGCTAACAATCAATACTTCTATTCCTTAAAAAGGAGCATGAATATGAAGAAAGGAGGAGGAATGGAGGTGGATAAGATGGATGCTCTTTTTGCACAAAATAAACTCATGACACAACAATTGGCAAATCACTCCAAGCAAATTAGAGGGAACTATAAAATGGATCAACTAGCATTGGAACAAGCCAACTTGATGGGAAACTCCTCCAGAATACAATATGATCCATATGCAAAAACCTTCAATCTTGAATGGAAAAACCACCTGAATTTTGGGTGGGGCGGTCAACAAAATTAAGGGCAAAGAAGTAATGAATCCAACAATAACTTTCGCAACTCAAACAACTTCAATCACCAATCAAACAACCAACACCAATTAGAATGACACTTCAACTAACATGACACTTCAACTAGAAGATAGATCTTTTTAAATTCCCGCATGGAGTAGTAGAAAATTTACTAGTGAAAGTGGGATAATTCATCTTTCCATCTGACTTTGTGGTGTTGGATATTAAAAAGTATGCTAAAGCTTAAATCATCCTTGGAAGGCCATTCTTAACAACTGTCCGAGCTATGATTGATGTTCAAAAGGGGGAATTAGTCCTTAGAGTGCATGAACAAAGGATGGTATTCAATATTTTTAAAGTCGTGAACTATCCAAGTGAACCCCCTGATGAATGCATGAGGATTGATGCTATGGAATCTTTGGTGCAAGAAGTCATGGAAGAAGAAAAGCTTGATGAAATTCTTGAAGTGGTTCAAAAATCATGCAAGGAAGGCCCAAAGAAGATCATGGCTAATCCAATCATGTTAGAGAAAAAGAAAGAGAAAGAGGAAGCACATAAGTTAGAGCTCAAGCCACTACCTTCCAACCTTATGTATACATTCTTGGAAAGTGATGATACCTTTTCGGTAATCATTAGGTCATCACTGAGAAAGGAAGAAGAAGGAGAATTGCTAGAGGTTCTAAAGAAGCATAAGGATGCAATTGGATGGACTATCTTTAACTTGAAGAGGATTAGTCCTACAATGTATATGCATAAAATACTCCTTGAAGAAGGTGCAAAACCCACAATCCAACCACAGAGAAGACTAAACCCTATAATGAATAAAGTGGTGTAAAAAAAAGTGCTGAAATTGTGGGAGGCAGGGGTCATCTATCCCATTTCAGATAGCTATTGGGTAAGCCCCATTCAAGTGGTTCCCAAGAAAGGTGGTGTCACAGCGGTACCAAATGAAAAGAATGAACTAATTCTAACAAGAACTGTGATAGGGTAGCACATGTGCATAGATTACAGTAAACTCAATGAAACCACTAGGCAAGACCACTTTCCATTTCCATTCATGGCCCATATGTTGGAAAGACTAGTTGGGCACGCCTATTATTCTTCTTGGATGGTTATTCAGCCTACAAAAAAATTATAGTAGATCCCAAAGACCAGGAGAAAATCTCTTTCACTTGTCATTATGATGTTTTTGCTTATAGACGCATGTCCTTTGGATTGTGCAATGCACCTGCCACATTCCAAAGATGCATGTTGTCCATTTTTTCAGACATGATTGAGAAATATATTGAAGTTTTCATGGACAACTTCTCAGTATTTGAAAACTCCTTTTCTAATTGCTTAGACCACCTTGCCTTGGTGCTAAAGAGATGTCAAGAAACTAACCTAATTTTGAACTGAAAAAAGTGCCCTTTTATGGTTACTGAGGATATAGTTCTTGGTCATAAAATCTCCAAAAAAGGTATAGAGGTGGATAGAACTATGGTGGAGGTGATTGAGAAACTACACCACCTAGCAATGTAAAGGCAATTATAAGTTTTTTAGGACATGCTGGATTTTACCGAAGGTTCATCAAGGACTTTCCAAAAATTACAAAACCTTTAAGCAACTTGCTAGTCTCTAATGTTCCTTTTCTATTTGATAGAGAATACATGATAGCCTTTGAGAACCTTAAGAATAGACTTGCCTCTGTACGTATTATATAACCACCAGATTGGGAACTACCGTTTGAATTGATGTGTGATGCATCTTGACTTTACTATTGGTGCTGTGCCAGGATAGAGAAAAGATAAGCTAGTACATGTGATCTATTATGCTAGCAAGGTTCTTAATGAAGCCCAAAAGAACTACACCACAACTGAGAAGGAGTTATTGACAATTGTATTTGCTTTTGATAAATTTAGATTTTATTTAATTGGGTCTAAAGTTATTGTTTTCATTGACCATACAGCATTGAAATATTTGCTAGCTAAAGACTTATGAAAGTGCTAAAGTATACAAGGAGAAGGTGAAGAGAAGTCATGACAAGAGAATAGCTAAGAGAGTCTTTGAACCTGGACAAAAGGTGCTTCTATTCAACTCTAGATTAAGACTCTTCCCTCGTAAGTTGAAATCTAGATGATCTGGTCCATACTTGGTCACCAAAGTGTCACCTTATGGACATGTGGAGGTGATGGAAGAAAAATAAAAGAGAACATTTGTAAAACCTGTAAAATTAGTAAATAGTTAGTTAATAAATTAATTATTAATCAAAGAAATTAGAAAATGGAATTTCGTAGTTTAATGAGATAGAGCTAATTAAAATAATAATTTTGACACTAATTTTAAAGAATCTAGCCCAAAATTGAGCGAAACGGGCCGAACCAAAAAAATCCAACCCATATTGGGTCCAATTCCCAACCCATTTGCCCTTGTATTAATGAGCTTCAGCTCTTCTCTTCCTTCAAATCAATGAAGAATGCTGAAGAACAACAGGGGAAAAAGGGGGAAACATGCCAACCCTTACCCAAATCTTCAATCCAACATAACTTTTGATCCGCTCTGATTGATAAGCCGTCAACGGTCAAGCATTCGTCTCGGAATTCTCTACAAAGCCCACTGACTAATTTGGTAAAAAATTCAATTTTTCTCATCTAGATTCTCCCTCTTCAGTTTCGAAATTCATGATTTTTAGAATTGATAATTATGATATTTTGATGTTTTCGGATCGAATTAGCTTGCGGGAATTTTTGGGTGTTGTTCTATTAGTCCATATGTAAGATAAGAAGCTCTTAAACCTTGGTGAATTTTCAATTTAGTAAACCATATGCTGAATTATGATTAAATTGTATATTATTAGATTAGATATTTGAAGTAATTACTGAATTTGAGCTGCGGTAATTGAATTTCTGTCTAGCGCACTATTTGGAGCTTTGGATATTTGCAGAACGGCAATAATTCGTGGTTTTCCAGGAATTAGGGAGGAATCGGCCAAGGTATGGTTTCAATTTCTCATAACTGAAATCTAATGTGTCGTGAAGACTTATGTTAGTCGACCGTAGGACAGGACTGAATTATTTATGTTGTTGATGATTGAATTTGGTGGATATGTGTGAGGGTTAGTAATGTTGAGACTGTGGTTGAGACTATGATGTTGTGATGTGTGATATTGTATGTGAATATTGGCGATGGAAATGTTGATGATATTGGAATGTTGATGTTGTTCATGATGTTGGTATAATATTGCTTGAGAATTTGGATTATTGAATTGACATGGTAATATAATGGTAAGTTGGTGTGTATGATGAAGTTGTGGGATGAATAAGGAAGATTAAAATCTGAATTGGAAGGGTTTGTTGCTGTGATGGTAAAATTTGGTTTTGGTTTTAAAATGTTTAAAGTTGATACATTTTGAAAGTTGACGTTTGGAATTTTAAAGAATCTCTTTGATTTTGGACCAACTTCGACGAGTCAAAATCGGCCTCCGGACCTCTAATTTTTATTAAACTTAATTAGAATGAAAATTTGATATGAGAGGGTTACACCTTTCGAAGAACGGTAAAAATATTTTCAAATGAGGAAGTTATGTGCATCGGAAGTTTGGTGTGTAAAGCTGATATTTTGCAGCCTTCAAGGTTTTTGCCAACTCTGCATAACTCGCGTACGCGAGCTTCCCACGCGGCGTGAGCATTCGGTTTAGTTTGGCTATCCCATGTAGGTGAGAGGTTGCGTGCGTACATGAGCAGGGGAAAAATGTAACCATGCGTACGCGTAGCCCACGTGTATGCGGGACCCCTGTTTTCAGCAAAAATAAATTTTATGTTTTCAAAGTCCTGATTTTTGCTTTTAAATGCATTCCTCCAGCTTTCAAAACCATTTTAACTCTTGTTTAAAGCCTGGTAGGTGGGATTCGGGTAGTGAAGTATAATTAGTATTGTGAGAGTAATATCTTGTTGGTGAAGAAAGATTGTAAAGAGGGTGATGTATGATGAAAAGTTTAACGAGAATGCTAGTTTATAAATAAATGTGATTGTGGTCCCAGATAGTAGGCAGTGGTGATGTCCACTTGCTCCGGGTATGGGATAGAAAAGAAGAATTATGAAAAATAAATTTAATTATGGAGTTTAGAATAAATGTATGTTTGAAATACCTGGGTAGTAGCAAGGATAGTGGTTCATCCCGCTTGCTCCAGGTTAATGTTTGAGATTTGCTAACAATGATGATTGATTTAAACTGAATGAATGTATGTTTGAGATCCTGGGCAGTAGCAAGGATTGTGGTTTGTCCCACTTGTTCCAGGTCAGTGATTGTGACGCTTGGGTAGTAGCAATAGCAGTGATTATGCCACTTGCTCCAGGTTAAGCTTTTAAACACCCGCCTGGGTAGTAGCCACAGTAGTGGTTATTCCACTGGCTCTGGATTAAGCACTCCTTATATTTTCAACCCCTTCTTCATTTGTATTCTTGTTTTTCATTTTCATATCTTATTCTCTTTTTGAGAAATCATTTTCACCACATATCCTTCTCTTTCTCCTTTATCATTTACACTCTTTAGTGCTTGAAGACAAGCACCGTTCAAGTTTAGTGTGGAATCGGTCACCTTTCATTTACACTTAAATGGCCTCATCATCCATTTCAAAGAAAAGAAAAGGAAAATAATCAATATGGCAGCCTAAGTTTGATGGAAAGAGATTCAAATCACCCTTCCGTGAGTTTCAATTTAAAGGATGGATGGTCCACAAGGAAGCTGTCCCGGAAATAGCTTTCAAGCTTGAAGAAAACGAATACCCTTCCATAAGGAAGAAAATTCAAAAAAAAATATGGGAGCTACAGTCTGACTAACCCCCATTTATGAGCTTAACTCTTGTGCAAGAACTCTATGCCAATACAGTAAGGGAGAGTAAGGAGGACCTTCCTTACAAGAGTTATGTGAGAGGGACGGAGGTGGATTTCAGTCCTAATTCAATCACGAGGGCACTAAAAATAAGACCAAGATCCTTCTCCGAAACTATTTATGAGGAAAAAACCAATGGAGACCAAAAGCATGAAGATATAGTGAATGATATTTGTGTTTTAGGGATGGAATGGATAAAAGATTCAAATGCATACCCAAACCAACTGAGAAGAGGTAACTTCATACCCGAAGCAAAGGGATGGTTTGAGATAGTAAGGAGGTCAATCCTCCCTATATCAAACAATTCTGAGGCCATATTGGACAGGGCAATAATGGTTCATTGTATAATGAAAAAAGAAGAAGTGAAGGTTTTAGAGCTCATTGCTAACAACATTCAACAAATGGCATAAAAGAATGCCTCTGGATCTTGGTTAGGCCATCCGAGTACCATTCAATGTTTAAGTGAAAAGGCTGGGATACTTTTTGAAGATGAAGACACCAGCTGGGTGTAACTATCCAAGCCTATCACTAAACAAAGAATGGAAAGAGTCACAACCAATCAAAGGCAAAGAAGGCCACAGAGAAGAAGGGAAGCAGGGCAAGAAGCAGGGCAAACAACATCTAGTCCATTTGATTTGAGCCAAGTTCAAGGTGGCTTAGAATCAGTTTCAAGGAAATACATGCAATTTCAAGAGAAGCAAGCTCAGCAACAAAGGGAGTTTCAACAAATAATGATGGAGCAAAAAAGAGATCAATATGCTTAACTCCAAGAATCCCTCAACAAAATTTCAGAGCATCAAAGTCAATAGGGCAAAAAATTTCATGGAGTATACAACACTTCAAGAAGCTAGATATCAAGGTAGAGTGGAGTATGACATGAATACCCAATTGAAGCTTCATTATCTAATTTCAGCTATGCCAGCTTTAAACCCAAAGATTGCACCAATCAATCAAGTGGTAAATGATCTGGAGAAAGTTCAACTTGAAACAATAGCTCGACATGAAGCAAGAGTGGCAAAAATCATGCAAGAAAAAGGATTTTGGGAACAAGAAGGAAATCAAGGAATAGCAAGCGAGGAAGAAGAAGGAAACCAAGGAGAAGCAAGCAAGAAAAAAAGAAAGCAAGGAGAGTCAAGTAAGGAAAAAGGGAAGCAAGGAGAACCGAGCAAGAAGAACAAAGACTAAAAAGGTTGTGGAGTTCCTCTCTTAGGTCTAATAAATAAGGAAATGCATGTATGAAATATGACATGCTTTCCAATTGTCTTTATATTTCTTTCATGCTATTATACCCGCTTCTATGTTTGTTGTTTTTACTCGTTTTATTTGCTAGATTTGATGATGTATCACCTCATGTTACTTGAATTGTGTGCTTGACATGGAATTTTGAATTTAATAAAAGAGATGTTATGAAAGAAAAAAGAGTTTAGTCTAACTTATGAAGAACAAATAAGTCCTATGAAAAGTGGTGGTATAAATGCTTTGATTGAGATGTGGTTCATGAACAAAAATGAGTGATAGAATGTTTCCTTGGACATAAGCTTAGAATTAGACTTTTTGAGACTTTGGAAATAAAAGAATCCTTGACAATGAAGGGAAGAAAGAAGAATGCCAAAAACATAGAAGGAAAGAAACCCAATAACAAAGGCTAGGCATCAATGATGAAAGCCTTAGATATGTGTCTGTGGTGTTTATGTTCAAGGATGTGCTTGGCTAAGTAAATTTTAAGGGTGCTTCATCACCCGGTAACCTGAATTAACTAACTCGGGATTATCAATTGAAAGTTCATAATCAAGAGTCACTGATAAACCACTATTTTATGGTTTATCTTGTGCTTAATTGAGTGGATTTTATCAATCTTTCATACATTTATTCATACTATTCGCATGCTTTACATTTTCCTTCCTGATTTGGTGCTATGATTGAAAACATGCTTCTTTGGTCTTAATTTTGCTATGTTAAATCCTCTCTTATTACCATTCGATACCTTGATATGTGTGTTAAGTGATTTCAGAGATTACAGGGCAGGAATGGCTTAGAGGATGGGAAAGGAAGCATGCAAAAGTGGAAGGAATACAAGAAGTTGAAGAAATTGCTAAGCTGTCCAGCCTGACCTCTTCGCACTCAAATGGTCATAACTTGAGCTATAGTGATTCAAATGAGATGGTTTTAGTTGCAATGGAAAGCTAACATCTGGGGCTTCGCAAAGATATATAATTTTCCATAGTTGCTCCGAAGTTAGGTGACACGAACGCGTAAATGACGTGCCCGCGTCGCATCTACGAATTTCAATCCATGCAAACGCGTGGACGACGCCTCTGCGTCACTTTTCCGCGACCTGTACATACCAGATTTTGCAATCAGCAATTTTTGGGCTGTTTCTGACCCAGTTTTTGGCCCAGAAAGTATAAATTAGAGGCTATAAAGTGGGGGAATACATCCATACATAAAAAAAAACATACATTCATTCATAAGTCACACTTTTCACAACTTAGATGTAGTTTTTAGAGAGAGAGGTTCTCTCCTCTCTCTTAGGATTAGGATTAGGACTCCTCTTAAAGGACTTATGAATATTTTTTTCTTCTTCAATTACAGGTTCAATGTTCTTTTTATTTATTTTCTCTCTTATTTGTTTATGGACCATTCATGTTATGATTTTCTTAATTAATATAATTTGAGGTATTCCATATATTTATGATTTTAATTAAGATTTCTATATTCTTGGCTCTGGTTGATTAATTGGTGACTCTTGAGTTGTCAAACTCATCGTGATTAATTGCATATAAATTTCTATATTCTTTATTTGATATAAATTGAGGTATTTCAGACTCATGATTGATTTCTCCTATTTATATAAATAATTTAGATTTTTTCCTTTTCTTAACTTTGGTTGATTAATTGGTAACTCTTGAGTTATCAAACTCATCGTGATTGATAATCGTTATTCTTGCTGATTAATTTAGATTCCTATAACTCTAGTCTTTTCTTATGGAGTTGACTAGGACTTTAGGCGTTAATTTAATTTGTCCACTTAACTGACCTTCATAGTTAGAGGTTGATTTAGTGGTAGCAGAAATATAATTCTCATCACCATTGATAAGGATAACTAGGATAGGACTTCCAGTTTTCATACCTTGCCAAGAGTTTTATTAGTTATTAATTTATTAATTCCTGCAATTCATTTCTCCTATTCAAAATCTTTTCAAACCCAAACACTATTTTTCATAACCAATAATAAATCATACCTCCCTGCAATTCCTTGAGAAGACGACCCGAGGTTTGAATACTTCGGTTTATAAATTTTATTGGGTTTGTTACTTGTGACAACTAAACGTTTGTAAGAAAGGTTGATTGCTTGGTTTAGAAACTATACTTGCAACGAGAATTTATTATAACTTCTAAACCATCAATCTTCAGTTCTTCAAAATGGCGCCATTGCCGGGGAATTGCAAACGTGTGCCTTATTATTGGTTATTGTAAATATTTTTCTTTTACTTGTTTATTTGTTTTTGTTTTCCCTTCTTATTTCTGATAACTACTATGAATTCTCACCCCTCTCGCTTTGAGTTTGGTTCTAATTTTGTTGAAAGGAATGGAAGCTATAACAGGACTATGCATCAAGGTCTAAGCAATCAAAGATGGATGGAGCCTAAAGAATCTGATCAACCCTTTAGGCAACAACACCCTCCTAGATATCATGGACAGAGACCATTCTACAATGCATACCAAACTGATAGATATGGTGGACCCCCTTGTAGCTACCAACAAGCCCCACCCTATGCTCAGAGACCATCCTCTCAACATAGCTTCGAACCACCACACTCACAAGCTTCTTTTTGCCATTCGCCACCGTATGATCCTTATCCACCCCAAAGCCAATCTAATTACTCCCAAGAAACACCACTCTCCTATGCATCATGTCTATATCCATCAAGCCAAGAATCACAGATTCGCTTCGAAGAATCAGTAGACCAATTTAATACAACCCTTCATCAACTGGAGCAGGCAATAAATCAATTATCTTCCAGACGTTTGGACACCCAACAAACCCCCCATGGCTTCATGTGGAGAATCTAATGAAAAACGCAGCATGAAGGAGATAATAGAAACTCCAGTGGACAATATAGAGCATAACTTCGTACTAGAACAAGTAGAAGAAGCTGTCGTTATAGAAGAAGAAGAGTTGGTCGAAGATTTAGGAGATGCCGAACCTCCACAGGAATTCAGAGTTGTGGAGAATTCCGTCGAGGACGTTACAATTGATGCTAAGGAGGATAGTGCACAACCCCCAAGGCAGGTATCTTATGAGGAATTGGACGGAATAACCCAAGGCGCATGTTTCCTTGATGATGATGATCACAAGTCAAGTTCTCTTAGTAATGAATTTGCATCCGCAAGTGAATTCTTTGAGATGGATGAATCTTCCCCAAGTGAATACGAATATGATGCAGAGGTAGACTTTTCTCAACCTCCCAATTATGACTCAAGTGATGAGAAAGATATCGAAGACTTTGATCAAGACATGGTTGAAGTTGCAGAAGTTTGCAAAGAAGTAGCGGAATTCACAGAAGACCACAAGGGAGTAAAGCTTGCAGAACCACTGGAAACACTAATCCCAAGGCCATTACCACCCAACACAAACTTCAAGTGGGTAAAATCCTTGACCTTTATCTTCAATTCTCCACTTGAATATGGTTTGCTTGAAACAAATGGCCAGCTTAGAGCTCTTTGCAGCTTTAAGAGCAAAAGGAAAATGACTCGCACTCAGCATTGGTATGCAAGATTCAATGAGGTTTCATACTTCAATTTGAGGTGCAAGGATTGGTGTCAAGTTTAATTGAAAGGATCTCGGAAGCTGTTTGGTCACTGCAGTGAGAATTCAGATTACTCACCACCCGACTGGAAAAATGCATATCAAGACAAAGATGGGTGTAAAAGTAGAGTTTGGGATCCTGGAATCTACTTTGACATTCAACACCACGGGAACCTTGAAGCCTATTTGAACTCACCTAAGGGCTTTACGTACCTTGTTTGGGACCCCGGAGGATGCTGGCATTCCAAACACTGGTGGAGATTTCTGGACGAATTCAAGCACAAGCCACCATAGCAGGAAGCTCATCAAATGTCCAACTTAAGGACTTTAACTAAAAGTGCTAGGTGGGAGACAACCCACCATGGTATGATCGTTCCTTTTTCAGTTTTAATCTTAGTCTGTTTTTGAGTTTTGATTGAACCTGGAATCATGCATAACATTCATATTAGCATTGCATTCTGCATACTGCAAAAAAAAATTCCATATACATTGATATGTTATTTTAGTTTTTATGTCTCTATAGAAAAAAAGAAAGAAAAATATATATATAATATAAATAAATAAATAAGGGGACAAAATTACCCCAATGTTAAGTTAAAAAAAGATCAATGCATATGTAACACAAATTAAAAGAAAAGTTGATATATGAGTATGTGATATAAAAGTGGGAATTATGGGTAGCTAGACATGATTTTAGAAGTTATATAGAATGTATGTATGTTAGGTGATAGCTCAGGTTACTCAAACATTCAATTTATAGCTCACTTAGCCATACATATATCCTCACCCTTACCTTGGCCCCATTACAACCTTGAAAAGACCTCACGATGTGTGCATGGGTATACTAAATATTTGTTAATTGGTTAGATGAAGAACAAAGTTTAGAAAGCATGATTAGGGAAGAGTAGAGTGATTAACCCTAGACACTTGAGAGATTAGAATGATATACACGACCAGTGAGGGTTCAATGCTTGATTTTATGTTCCCTGCTTTCATGAGCTATCTTCTTACAAGTTTACTTGCTTTTTATTGTGTAATTTGAATTAGTGAAATTTGATTCATATTTGTCTTGGAGAATTTATTTACTTTTAACTAAGTAGGTAGAAACATTTTGCATGTAGTTGCATTCACCTAGATAGGTTGCATTGCATACTCTCTATCATTCCTCTTCACCCCTTTATAGCTTTTTTTGAGCTTAGCATGAGGACATGCTAATGTTTAAGTGTGGGGAGGTTGATAAACCACTATTTTATGGTTTATCTTGTGCTTAATTGAGTTGATTTTATCAATCTTTCATACACTTATTTATACTATTCGCATATTTTACATTTTCCTTCCTGATTTGGTGCTATGATTGAAAACATGCTTCTTTGGTCTTAATTTTGTTATGTTTAATCCTCTTTTATTACCATTCGATACCTTGACATGTGTGTTAAGTGATTTCAGAGATTACAGGGCAGGAATGGCTTAGAGGATGGGAAAGGAAGCATGCAAAAGTGGAAGGAATACAAGAAATTGAAGAAATTGCTAAGCTGTCCAGCCTGACCTCTTCGCACTCAAACGGTCATAACTTGAGCTACAAAGGTTCAAATGAGATGGTTCTAGTTGCGTTGGAAAGCTAACATCCGGGGCTTCACAACGATATATAATTTGCCATAGCTGCCTGGTGCACGAAATTGCAATCACACTTTTTGCAACCCCGCACAACTAACCAGTAAGTGCACTGGGTCGTCCAAGTAATACCTTACGTGAGTAAGGGTCGATCCCACGGAGATTGTCGGATTGAAGCAAACTATGGTTATCTTGTAAATCTTAGTTAGGATATCAAAAATTATCAGGATTGATTGTGAAAAGCAAAAGAACATGAATTAAGTACTTGTTATGCAGTAATGGAGAATAGGTTGAGGTTTTGGAGATGCTCCATCTTCTGAATCTCTGCTTTCCTACTGTCTTCTTCACCAAACACGCAAGTCTCCTTCCATGGCAAGCTGTATGTAGGGTTTCACCGTTGTCAGTGGCTACCTCCCATCCTCTCAGTGGAAATGTTCAACGCACCCTGTCACGGCACGGCTATCCATCTGTCGGTTCTCGGTCAGGCCGGAATAGAATCCACTGATCCTTTTGCGTCTGTCACTAATGCCCCGCCTGCTAGGAGTTTGAAGCACGTCACAGTCATTCAATCATTGAATCCTACTCAGAATACCACAGACAAGGTTTAGACCTTCCGGATTCTCTTGAATGCCGCCATCAGTTCTAGCTTATACCACGAAGATTCTGATTAAGGAATCCAAGAGATATCTACTCAATCTAAGGTAGAACGGAGGTGGTTGTCAGGCACACGTTCATAGTTGAGAACATGATGAGTGTCACGGATCATCACATTCATCCAGGTTAAGAGCAAGTGATATCTTAGAATGGAAGCAAGCATGATTGAATAAGAAACAGTAGTAATTGCATTAATCCATCAAGACACAGCAGAGCTCCTCACCCCCAACCATGGGGTTTAGAGACTCATGCCGTGGAAGGTACACAAAGAAAACGTGTAAAGTGTCATGAGGTACAGATATAATGTCAAAAGATCCTATTAATAGTAAACTAGTAACCTAAGGTTTTACAGAAATGAGTAAATGACAGAAAATCCACTTCCGGGCCCACTTGGTGTGTGCTTGGGCTGAGCATTGAAGCTTTCATGTGTAGAGACCTTTTCTGGAGTTAAACGCCAGCTTTCATGCCAGTTTGGGCGTTTAACTCCAAGTTTTATGCCAGTTCCAGCGTTAAACGCTGGAAATTCTAAGGCTGATTTGCCACGCCGGTTTGGGCCATCAAATCTTGGGCAAAGTATGGACTATCATATATTGATGGAAAGCCCAGGATGTCTACTTTCCAACGCCGTTGAGAGCGCGCCAATTGGGCTTCTGTAGCTCCAGAAAATCCACTTCGAGTGCAGGGAGGTCAGAATCCAACAGCATCTGCAGTCCTTTTCAGTCTCTGAATCAGATTTTTGCTCAGGACCCTCAATTTCAGCCAGAAAATACCTGAAATCACAGAAAAACACACAAACTCATAGTAAAGTCCAGAAAAGTGAATTTTAACTAAAAACTAATAAAAATATAATAAAAACTAACTAGATCATACTAAAAACATACTAAAAACAATGCCAAAAAGCGTATAAATTATCCGCTCATCACTGCCCCGAAGTTAGACGATGCGAATGCGTGGATGACGCGCCCGCGTCGCATCTTTGAATTTCAATCCACGCAAACGCGTGGACGACGCCTCCGCGTCACTTTTTCGCGACTTGTACGTACCAGATTTCGCAATCAGCGATTTTTGGGCTGTTTCTGACCCAGTTTTTGGCCCAAAAAGCACAGATTAGAGGCTATAAAGTGGGGGAATGCATCCATACATCAAAAAAACATACATTTATTCATAAGTCACACTTTTCACAACTTAGATGTAGTTTTTAGAGAGAGAGGTTCTCTCCTCTCTCTTAGGATTAGGATTAGGACTCCTCTTAAAGGACTTAGGAATATTTTTATCTTCTTCAATTACAGGTTCAATGTTCTTTTTATTTATTTTCTCTCTTATTTGTTTATGGACCATTCATGTTATGATTTTCTTAATTAATATAATTTGAGGTATTCCAGATATTTATGATTTTAATTTAGCTTTCTATATTCTTGGCTCTAGTTGATTAATTGGTGACTCTTGAGTTGTCAAACTCATCGTGATTAATTGCATATAAATTTCTATATTCTTTATTTGATATAAATTGAGGTATTTCAGACTCATGATTGCTTTCTCCTATTTATATAAATAATTTAGATTTTTCCCTTTTCTTGACTTTGGTTGATTAATTAGTAACTCTTGAGTTATCAAACTCATCGTGATTGATAATCGTTATTCTTGCTGATTAATTTAGATTTTTATAACTCTAGTCTTTTCTTAAGGAGTTGACTAGGACTTTAGGCGTTAATTTAATTTGTCCACTTAACTAACCTTCATAGTTAGAGGTTGATTTAGTGGTAGCAGAAATATAATTCTCATCACCATTTATAAGGATAACTAGGATAGGACTTCCAGTTTTCATACCTTGCCAAGAGTTTTATTAGTTATTAATTTATTAATTCCTGCAATTCATTTCTCCTGTTCAAAATCTTTTCAAACCCAAACACTATTTTTCATAACCAATAATAAATCATACCTCCCTGCAATTCCTTGAGAAGACGACCCGATGTTTGAATACTTCAGTTTATAAATTTTATTGGGTTTGTTACTTGTAACAACCAAACGTTTGTAAGAAAGGTTGATTGCTTGGTTTAGAAACTATACTTGCAACGAGAATTTATTACAACTTCTAAACCATCAATCTTCCGTTCTTCAGTCACCTTGTAACAAAATATTTAGCAACCCAAAAAGATTCTGGACACCACTATCTAGGGGAAATTCTCAAGTTATATGCCTGTGGTGTGAATGCATTAAGGAAAGAGGCTTGAGCAAGTATATCCTAAGGGGTGTCTCAACCTAATACCTTGAACCAACTGGTTTGGGAGTGTTGATTGAAAGCTTACCTTAAAGAGCCACCTTAAGACAAAACACTTAAACTTAAATAAAAGCAAAGAACCTCTTGAAATGAATAAGAAAATACGAAAATAAGTCAAGGATTATATAGTGATAATGAAGTCTCATAAGGTCAATCAAGTTGAGGTCCAAGTGGGTATGTTATCCTAGAAGCTTAAAATTTTTAGGTTCACCCATAGAAGAGCCATAGATAAAATCATAATGCAAGATGAACCCCATTGACTAGGATAAAGGTATTCTTTCAAATAAAGACTCACTCTTATTTAATCATTTAAACTCTTATGTTCTATTCTTTTAAATTTTCTAGTTTTTGCTTGAGGACTAGCAACATTTTTAAGTTTGGTGTTGTGATGCATGTGCATCTTAGCTAGTTTAGTTAGCTAATTTAAATGGTTTATAGCTTTGTTTCATACAATTTCTAGTTACTAAACAAGTGATTGCATGAAATATCCTTGCATGTAATGGATCATCAAGCATGAATTAAAATTGTGACTATTTCATGAACATATAAGAGTCATTTGATGCAATAAATGATGCTAAGTGAATGTGTTGATCAAGAGGATTAATTGCATTGAAATAGGATAATATATCTTGTATGGATCCATGAAATATCAAACTTTGATGTATTCTATTTGGTTGATGATAGGTGAAGCAGAGACAGGGAAGTAGAGCCCTGAAGCAGAGCCCTAGTGCAGGCCAACTTGGGCGTTGGCAACGCCCAACATAAGGGGCGTCGCTTTAAACAACGCCCATCATGGGAGCAGGGTGGCATTGGAAATGCCAACTTATACTGGCATTACTTCAAAGAACGCGAACTATGGAAGCAATGTGCCGTTGGCAATGCCCAGTTATACCAGGTTATCATGAAACAACGCCCATGCTTGATGAGAAAATCTTGGAGCTGACTCCCTAGCGTTGGCAACACCAGCTTATACTGGCATTATTCTCAAACAACGCCTAAGCAAGCCCTGGATGGTGGACCCTGGCGTTGGCAACGCCCAACTCAACTAGCATTGCCCTCAAATAACGCCAGGTACATCAAGACAACACCCAACATAAGGGAATTATTTCAAGACAACGCCCATGCTTAATGAGAGGCCCCTAGAAGTGTGTTCCAACATTGGCAACACCAAAATACATGGGCGTTACCTTCAAACAATGCCAAGACTATCTTGGAAGGAATTTTCGGGCATTAGCAACGCCCACCATAACTGGCATTACCTTCAAACAACACCTGCGATCTTGGAGCTGGAAATTTTAGGAAGTGTGCGCACGCACATATCTGTACGTACGCACAAGTAAACAAGATGACATCAATACCAAAGGGGGTGTTGAAAACTCCCAATATAAACTGGCGCCGTGTTTGGGTAATGCCAGGGACATCCCTGGAAGGTGGAGATAGCGTTGGCAACACCAGGTTAATCTGGCATCATTTCAGGATAATGCTTGCGACACTTAGGCTTGAAGATTTTACTATCATGCGTACGCGCGACCTTTGATGCGTACGCATGGTGAAAGTTTTTGCAAGGATGCGTACGCACGAGTTAACATGCGTACGCATGGATGCACAAGTGACAACGCCCAATATAACTGGCTCCCAATCCAACCAACGCCAGAAATAGGAGGCGTTTGGAAGCAATAACGCCAAGGCCTTTTTCAATGCCTCCAATCCAAGCCCAGAAAAGCCCACTCCGAGAGCAGATTTTGAAGGCACTTAAGGAGCAGAGAAATAGTATAAATAGGGAGGGTTTTGAACTGAAAGAGGATTGGGATCTTTTGGATTTTTGAGCTTTACATCACTTCACTTTTTGCTTGTACCTTAGCATTTAGTTTTATTTTCTGGTTTTCCAGTTTTAGCTTCTGTGTAACAATGAGCCACTAAACCCCTCATTCATTAGGGAGAGGAGTTCTGCTAGATTGAAATGAATTAATGTTCATTTTCTTCTCTTCTTGATTCTATCTTTGTTTATCTAAAAGAGAATTTTTTATCTTCAAAGATCCAATTCAATCGGAAGAGAAATTGGATCTATTAAAATTCTATGTGAACCTTGGAAAAGAAATCATAGTAATTTAGTTTGAAAGTCTCTTCTCACAATGAATTTGATTTTGATTCAGAGCTTGATATTGTGACATGTAATCACTCTAAAATTGGGATCTTAGGATTTGTATGGCTTGGGATTAGAATTCAAGCTTTACCTCTTTTCATGAGCATTGGATCAAGAAATTGGTATTTAATCATGTCTAGAAAAATTAAATTATCAAGGAATTAAGACCCAATTACTTATGATCCACCAGAAATCTAACGTTCCATAAACAAGAGAAAAGAAAAATTCATTTATTCAGAAAGATCTAGCATCTCCAATCCCTAATGATTTTTATTCATAATCATTTCTTTACTTCCTTTTAACTCCCTTCTTGATTGCTATTTCTCTTTAATATTCATTGTCTCTAATTTCCTTCACATTCCATCACTTTAATTAATTTCATTGTCAGTTATTCTTTAGCATTTACATGACTATAATTTATGTTTATGCATTTTAAATTTCTAGCTTTTTACTTTCTGCTCTTTAGATTCAGTCATTTAATTTCTTACTATTTATATTTCAGTCATTTATTTTACTGTTAAAATCTCTAATGATCACTCAAACCTTATTAATCTGATTGTTTGATTAGAATGACCAATTGATTAAAGTTAATTAATCTTTTAATCCTTGTAGGATCGACTTCACTCTCAATAAGCTATTACTTGATTACGATCTGGTGTACTTGTCGGTGAATATTAGTTTATCAATTTTGTATCAGCCTCCTGGAATTCAGTAGTTGAATCTTAAACTCTTGGTACATTCATAATTCACTGAAATCGATATCTACTTACTTAGTTACTTCGTTGCTTCGTTGCTTAGTTAGTTAGTAGCTTCATTACTTATTTACTTTATTGTTTGATAATTGGTATATTTAGTTTGATAGTTGTGATTGAATTTATTTTGATGATGTAATTGCTAATTTAGTTTTATTAATTTATTTATTAATTATTTTTGTGTATTAAATTATTTTGAATTAGAAATTTGGGATATTATTAGTTGTTACTATTGAAAATTAATTTAAATGGCACAGGTATGTTAATTTTGTATTTATTTGATACTGAACTTTTCTATTCGTGTAGAATTGTAAATTAATTTTATTAATTAATTAGCTTAGATTCATAATCTTATCCTATTAGTAATAAAAAATTATTTTAACCAAATTTTATTATTAGAGATTGAATCCTATTACTATTAGTAATCACATAATTTTATCTTATTATTAGTAATTATATTTTATAATACTATAGCATAATTATAAAAAATATTATTATACTATATATTTTATATCACTAATAAAATTTTCTTGAACTGTCATTGTCTTCATAAATTTTATATTATATTTTAATAGTTCAAAGGCATGACATACTGAACTTTTAATATATATATATATATATATAATCCTTTCGTGATATGAAGTTTTGAGTGTTATATATGTATATGTCTAGCATTAGTACTGTAAAAATTTTGTCCATATTTTTCTGGCGGTATACCTTTGATGCTCATTAGTCAACTTCACTTCTTTCGTACCAAAAAATTGTCCAAATTGGATTATATTGCATATTGCATATTCTCTAATAGAAATTAAAAAGTATATGTAACTAATTTTAAATTAGTCGTTGTTGTTAGCCAAATTTTTTTATTAGTATATTTTTGAGGATTTAAAATTTATAATTAGATATTAGGATTAAGGATTTATAATTTAAATTTAAAATTTAAAATAAATAAAAGAATTTTTTAAAAAATTAGTTCACGTTGATTAAAAAAATTTGTCTCCTAAGCTTATTGTGTATTATCTATTCACTAACACATCCAAAACCAACTTATGTATATACATCAATCTTATTATTTTTGCATTACAAAAATATAAAAAATATTAACACGGTCATGATATTATTTTATTTTATTAGTTTTCTTTAGTAAAATAACAAAAACTAAACTTTAAATTTTTTTATCGTAAAAGTTTTGATATCATATTAAGATATTATTTTTTTTAAAAATTTAAATTAAAAAAAAATACATGAATAATTATATTTTAAAAAAAATAAGAACCCTGTAAATCAATAATGGATTAAAAAATCTATCATTTTGCCGCTAAGAATGGAATCTTTTTATGAATGAGTTTAGGAAATATATAGATCATTCTCATTTTCACAGTCATCATGACATGATGATTCTATTGCAAGCTAAGCTAGTTAGGTTCTACCACAATAATCATGTCACTATGAACCAATAAAAGTACGTTGCATGTTGATCTGAATTATCATATCCTCATCAAGATATGTCTCTACATGCATATATATTTGCTGATCTGATTTTGAATTGCTTCCATTCCCTTAGCTTGCTTGCGTGATGATCTTGCTCATCCGTTTCTATATACATTGATGATGGTTACTGAAATAGAAGAAGAGTTGGAGGGGAATTACCAGCCATCATCAAGTTCCGTTCCCGCCCTGAAGAATTTGATTCATGATGAATTGTTGTTGGTTTGAGATCGCTGTTTTCAGCTGATGATGATGAAGGAATGCTGATAGTGAGATCAAGGTTTAAATCCGGCAATAATAAGCCTTTATTGTTATTATTATTATTATTAGACTCATCGTCTTCTGATGAGACTACTTGATGATAACCATAGTTGTCAATGTTATTGGATTTATTGGTTGTTGCCTCATCATTATTCTTGTTTTTTTTCTTCAATAAGCCAGACGATGATGATTTTGAACAATCGGAAATGGGTGGAGTAGGGATTAGATTTTTTTGGGTTATTAAACGGTGGTTATTTGGATCAATGCCTTTGCTAATTAGCTTTCTTCTTATGTGAGAGTTCCAATAGTTCTTCACTTCATTGTCCGTCCGTCCCGGCAATCTTCCCGCTATTAGTGACCACCTATAATTAAAAAACAATTTATGTTGTTTTGTATTATTAACCGTACAAAAAAGGTTTTTACCCATATCCAATCATATATACAGAAATTTAAGAAGAAATAGACCGAATTTATATTATACTTATAGATTCGCACCGGTTGCCTAGAAGTGCATGAAGCTTGATGATGAGATCTTCTTCATCTTCAGCAAAGTTGCCTCTTTTAAGGTCTGGGCGCAAATAGTTTATCCATCTTAGCCTACAGCTTTTGCCACACCTTAATAGACCTAATCAACAACAATTTCTTAATTCTTAATGTGTAATGTGTTACATTAAATCAGATATATAGGTAGAACTACTTTATATGCATCAAAACGAACCCCTAATTATATTATTCCAACCTACAAATAGTTCTTTTATTTTTCCATGTATGGGAGTTTCTATGATACCCACGTTTGCAAGCTTCTAATTTAAAAACATTCTAGTAAATCCATTAGTATAACGAAACATCAATGGACAAAACCCATACTCATACTTTTTTGTCTTTTTTAATGTGTACCATGTTATTATATATTCTTAAAGAGGAAGTATAGAAAAATCGGTTTACATTAGTTAATTTTAGAATTTATAATTTAATATTTAAAATTACAAATTCATAATTTAGGATTTAAAATTTAAGATAAATAAAATTATTTTAAAAATTAACTAATGATGTATGAAAAAGTTAATTCTCTCCTAGTAATAGTATTACTCATTTTTAAATCAGTATTTTATTTAGATTGATTAATCTAATTCAAATTATATACAAAATTGCAATTACAAAAATAAAAGAGCATCAAAGTATATAAAATTAATATGCCTTATTGACTCTATATATGAATTATATTTTATTTATTTCATAATATCTTTTACTTAAAAATTTCACATATTGATGATTTAGTATATTTACATACAATGTATCAAAATTTTAGAAATGAAAAATATTTTATAACAAATCGTTGTATATACCTGCAGCTTGAGGGAGGGTACGCCAGCAAACATCGCCATGTTTGTTGATATAGTCAATGAGTTTTTGGTCTTCTTGTTTGGACCAAGCTCCTTTGTTCATGTCTTTGTTGGTTTCACAGCATGGCTTTCTCATTATTATTATGTTTTCTATCTAGCTACCTTCAATTCCTTCCTTTAAGGCCAATAACGCAATGCAAGAAAGAGAGAGAGAAAGAGATTTATTTGAGGAAGCCCAAGAGGACAAGGAGGAAAATATATAGTAGCTAGTAAGTAAAAAAAAAAAAAAGAAGAGAGTAGGTAGGGTTTGGATAAATAATAATTGAAGACAAAAAGAAATAAAGAGAGTTGACTTGGACCGGTGGTTTAATTTGCTCCCATATGCATGCATGCGAGACTGCGTGGTTTGTGCGTGCGTCACTCACTCACTCACAACACACATTCAGAGAGAATGAAATAATAATGGCAGAGTTGTTTTGGAAGTTTGGATCATGCATATTTTTTTTTTATTTATTTATCCACTCAAATACCAGTGTAATGTTGGTACTTTAGAACATATATATTCTACATGGCAATCTCTTGGACACTTAGCTTTAGCTTTGTTGAGATCATATTAAACATACATATATATTTTTTATAATAAATAACAAAAACATTTAGAAAATTTTAATGTAATATCATAAATTAAGATAGATTGACACCAAAAAAAAAAAAAAAGAATTAAGATAGATGAGTAGGTAGTAGTAATAATGGAATATGGATTTCTGCAAGTACAGAATTATATATTTCACTATGGCAATACTACGAACTTGATTTGTTCAAAAAATATATAAAAAATTATTTAAAATATAAGGTTTAGTTTTTTAAAAAATTGATGCAATTTAAAATAATTTTAAAAATGATTAAATATAAAAATATCTAAATCAATAGTTTCAGAATTCAGCTAGAAAATTAATTTTTCAGCTAATTTTTTAAATTTAAAATTTTAAATATTAAAATTTTTAAAAATAAAGGTAAAAAAAAATTATAATTTTATGACAAAAAGTTAGTTACTTAAAAGTTATTTCTTAGAATTTAGAGATATATCTATTTATTTGTCTTCTATTATTAACTTAAATTTTTGAAAAAAATTATATCATGGCATGATATTGAAACTTCTATGAACTAAAGAGTTAGTGTTCGATTTTTGTTAACCTCAAAAAAAAAAAAAAATAGTATAAGGCTAATGAAAAAAAAGAAAATTTATATAAAAATTATACAAACCCAAAAAAATTATTGCATGCAGAGTGAATTAGAAATATAACCGTTTATGTATTTCTTTTTATTAATTTAAATCTTAAGTATTTAGAAGAAGCAGTATCATAGACACCTATATTTTTTTTCATTATTAGTTAATAATTTCTTTTGCCAAATTGAGAGGAAGACATTCGGTTGTTTTTAATGCGATGAGAAGTGAGGTTGGTTACTCTAAATTGGATCAAACTTACCCCTCAACATTTGAATCCGCATATAGAATAGAAAGGTTTCAAATGTGAGAACAGGCTTAAATAAAAGTAAAAATAAAAGTGACAAATGTAGAAGGGAGATTGAGAAGATTTTGTATATGGCATGGGTGGTTCGTGACTCATTAGTCCGTTGTTGACTGTTAGTTTTTAATTTCATATATTGTTCTTCTATGTGGAGAATATAAAAACCGGATCATTAGAATAAGGTGGATGCATGGCTTGGTAAGCAGGGTACTTCTCTTTCTTCTTTTGTATATAGGGTAGGATAGAAATTGACTTTTAAGGATAGAAATTGACTTTTGAATATAATAAAGTTTGGTGTTTATCTTTCGGTGCGATAATTAATTTTTACGTATCGATATAATAAAACAATAAATAAATAAAAAATTGTCATATATAAACTATATTTTTTAATCATTATTTAATATTTATCTATTTTTAAAAACTATTAAATTAATATATATACTAAAATATCTTTATAAATAATTTTAAATAATTATATATATTCTTATGATTATTTTTATTAAAGACCAAATAACTCTTCTTATTGATATGATCAAAATATTGTTTTATAATAAAAAAAAATCAGATCTTAGTCTAATAATTTTAAAACAGAAAAACGAAAAGCAAAACCAAATTTCCAGAAACAAATTGTAAACTTGTTCATGTTCTCTTCTCATATCTTTCACATGTAAGAAGCATAAAACGCACCAAATCCTTCTTCACTCAATCACCCTTGTAACCATTATTACTCATCAATTGGAGCCTCTGCTTCACTATGTGGCGACGACACCAGAAGTGCCATGAGCAATGTGCTTATTAGAGTTTCCAAGGCCCATGGCATCGCGGTAGAGCGGAGGGACCCTCTGATTGGAGAATTGAACAGAGGTTAGGACGGATCCTGACTAACTTCATGGGAAAACTATGTGATTTGGTTTTGAATCCAAATTGGTATATGAAAAATGGGATTTTTTGAAGCTGGGGTTATTTAGGGTGGTGTAATTGGGTAGGGTTTGAATTTGACTTTTGCTTTGTTATTGGTTTGACATAAACGACGATTAAACTAGGATTAATTTCATTACTCTGAATGGTGCGTGGGTGATGCTGGATTTCCAATTTGTTTTCTGGAAATATAGTTTTATTTTATGATTATTAGATTAGAATTTGATTTTCATTATTTTATTGTAAAAAATATTTTAGTCAGAACAATAAAAAAATTATTTAATCTTTTAACAAAAAATAATCATATGAATATATATGTCTATTTATAAAAATATTTTAGTATTTATATTTTGATATTTATATTGATATTTTAGTATTTAACTATTTATAAAGATATAATATTTTTATATGAATATATATAAATTAGTTATCGTACACCTAATAATTTTGTGAATGATCTTCTCATTGATAATTCAATATAATAGTAACGAATTTTCTTCAATTTATAAGAAAAGGTTACGGTAAATTGCTTAAAACAAAATCATCATTAATTAATATAAAGGTAAAAATATGTGCCTCAAATAATTATTTATTATGTAGCAGTATATGGTATTTTATATTGGACTTTAATCTGCTAAGATGACAGTGGAAAGTAGGGTGACTATTATTCTAGAGGAGTATTAGGTGTCAACACATAGCGAGAACAATAAAATAATTTAAATCAAATATACTTATCTAAATACGTTTTATTTAATTTATCAGTAAATTATTTGTTTTTCGATTAAACGAAGGTCTTATACACATATCTGATCTATATGGATGTCAATTTTTACTATCAACTCTTTGGTCAAAATAATAAAAGTTTGATATATAAATCAAGAAATTCTTTGTACCAGAATTATATTACATATTTATGTATATAGATGGCCCGGGAGGAATAAGATTGTGAATAGAATTCTATGCCTTTTATATCTAATGCTATATATATATATATATATATAGTATGACGTCTTTTGATAGTTTTCAAATCTTATTTTATTTTATTCTATTTCAAATTGAATCAGAACATATCTTAATTTAAAAGAAATTATATATGATTTTATTTAAACTTAAAATTTAAATTAAAACTCAACTAAAATAATTTATCATTCTTAATTAATATTTAGCATTTTCAATTATCATATTATTGTTATTGATATTATATAATACTATTTTGATTGAGATAATTAATTATTTAGTCAAATAAAAATAAAAATGTTGTTATTTTGTGTCTTAATAACATAGGTTAAGTATACAATAAAAAAATATTTTAATATTATTTACTACAAAAATAAATTGTTTTATGTTTTTAATAGATAAAAATAATAAATAACATTAAAAAATATTTTTTTATGATATGCTTAATTTATGTCTTTAGGACACAAAATAGCAAAATTTTAAAAATAATAATTAAATGATTCTTTAACAAAAATTATAACACTCATTAGTGTGTATTTTTATATATAGAAGTTTAATACTAAGTGAGAAATAATAAATAATTATGCTAAATTTACTAATCAAAGTTGACGTATAATAATATTTTTCGGTGATTTGATATTGTAAAAAAAATACAATAATACTCTACAACAAAGTGAATTACCTAATCAAATCCAACTAAGTTAGTATAACCTCTTTTACATCTATGCGCCACTTATATGTAACTAACTATTTTTTGATGTAAACGGATTCTTTCTTTACGTTTTTATGCGGATTTTGTTTTTTTCTCTGCATTCTTTGCGGATATTTTCTTCTTTTCTCTATAAATTTTTCCTTTTATGATCAATGATGTTTGTTCTGAATTTGTTTTCGATCAAATTATTAACTGTTTTGTTGTGATTCTAATTTTTTTTTAAAATCAAGTAGTGAAATCAGATTTGTTAAATTTTTCATTTTAAAAAAAATATAATAAATGATGCAAGTTCAGATAAGTTAAATCAGGACGAATTAGATCATTGTCGCTACCCTAATATTTCTCTTGAATTCACAGTGGTCAAACAAAAATCAGTTACTTTCTCTTTCTTTCATTTTTCATTGATTTTTTTCCATCAATTTTTCTGATAAAAAAGTTTAGATGATTCGCTACTTTTATCAATGATATAGGTCTTTAAAGATTGATTTGGTAAGTGTGTGTGGCAGCATTATAGTCTTTGAATCTCCTCCAGAAGTTACGGCCTCCTTCTGTGCCATTCACTTTCATTGCCCTAACTATGTACGTTTTCATCAAATATTCAATTGTTCGTTTCTTTCGCATATACAACTTCTTTTTATTTTGATTCCTTGTTTCTTTCCAATAGCTAACAAAATATTTGAGAAATAGATATGGCTAGGAGTAGTAGGTGAAAAGAAAGGGTGAGGGTGTTTATGTAAAATCTTTGGTTTTAGTAGGAATGATGGAAATTTCTTATGAGGAATTGGAAAATACAAAACTGGTGGTAATAGTGGAAATCTCTTGTGAGGAATTGAAAAATGTGAACTGGTGGAAGTTTAGGCAAGTGATGAGGGTGTTTGAAAAGAGGGTGCTTCAAGAAAGGGTGATGTAGTGTTTGAACAAATGCTAGAAGAATTTTGAAGGGCCTGTAACTGATGAAAACTTAATTTTTCAACCGTGCTTATGGAACAAATCTTCAATTCATTTTTATGCTTTTTTGCTTACACACTCTCTTACTCAAATTCTATCAATGGTTGAGTAATTATTTGGTATTTTTTTTTTTTATAAATTCCACTAAAAATATTTGCTTGCGAATGGAAAGTTAAGGATATAATACACTTTATTATATGCACATTTGGGAGAAGGTATTCACCTGAATATTTTTAGATTCAAACATTTTGAATTCATTCAAGGATGTATAATATTAATGGAGGTGCTTACTTTTTCTTTAACAAACATCAACAAAATTTGTTTGTGCCTTATTTTCTCTTTCTTTCCTTGTGGTCAGCTATGTAACGACCAAATTCCCAATACGTCATGATCATATTAAAAACCGAGTATTACCAACTTACTTACCTAAAATTTTAGTTATTTATTATTAAACATGTAATTATATTAGCACACTATCGAATTTTCGAGAAAATTTTTTCTTTATACAAAGATTTGCTAGGAAAACTAATTAAACATATACAAGCCATATAAAGAAATTAAGAAAAACATACACAAGGCCAACATTATATATAAACATAACATATATCATAGATCATACATACGTATAGAGGTACTGTCATATATATATATTAAACGACTCATCGTTCTCAATAAACTAGCCATTTTATGGTTAGAACTTTGTGAGCTACAGGACCACCCTCGTTAACCAACGGATTCACTGCCTTTCTAGGACTTACAACCGGGACTACGACCTGGGCTGACCAACGTATTAACAGTTCTCACTGCTACTTCCAAAGTTGTAACTATAAAATTTCTTGGTTTATCAGGAAGACTTGTATTAAAAATCCAGTTAAAAATAATTGTTTTATAATGTTATCAGATACATTTCCCTTGGGCAGGCTCTGATACCACTTGTAATAAAAACAGATAATGATGAAGCCTCCACCTCTGGAATTAAAAATGAGTTAGAAATAGCTAAATTAGAAGAAAGTTTTCATAATTGGAATATACCTATAGTAGATAAAGATAAAATATATAAAAAGAGAAACTTCTGGGAAGGAAGAAATTATGAAATCCACATGTTAGAATATTGTAAACCAGGAACGAGTAGTAATAAAATTATTACCATCTTAGAAGAAGATAAATTGAAAGAACATAGTAGTAAAGGATATAACTTCATCCATATAGGATTAATACAAGTAGCCATAAAGCCTAATTTTAGAATAGGAATTAATCTGCCTATATTATTAACCTTAAGAGATACCAGATTACAAAATTTTAGTGATTCATTAATAGGAATATTAGAAAGTAACTGTCATGATGGACCAGTTTTTTTTAATTGTTACCCAAATTATGCTATGAATCTAAAAAATGAATACACCTGGCAAGCCTTAAAATTGCAAGTAACAGCTGATGAAACTATTATAAATGAGAAATATGATCCATTCGAAATAATCTATAGAATATATTATAAAATTACTAAAGTTGATTATGACTTTAGAGCATTAAGACAATCCTCAAAAGAAGAAACGATAATTATGCATGCAAATCTAAAAAGATCTAATATACAAACACCTAGAAGATTAAGACATGAAGAATTAAAAAGTCGAATGCCTGAAGAATGGATAATACCTGATGGTATTGAAGAACCACAAATATAAAATTCTAGAATAAGAGAAATAATAAGAGAAGGACCTGATATTAGAACTAGAATGAATAGATCCCAATCATTAAGAATTCCTGATTATGTTGAAACTATTAGCCATAGAAATTCTATAGATAATTCATCAATAGGAAATATCGATGATATTGTAGGAATTGACAACAGAAGGCCACATATAGCCACTGCTGTATATAAATCACCTTTAGAATTTGATCCAAGAGAATCACAAGTTTTATCAGTAATTATAAAGGAAGAACCATTTGAGATTGATAAAGAGTGGATAAGACAAGATTTTAATGCTGATTATAATAAACCACTAAGAGATTGGTATTTTACCAACCATTCTGAAAATGAGGTTATTAGACTAAGAGAACTATTCTATGATTTCATGAAAGAAAATAGAATTAGTTTATATTTCTTTGATTGGTACGTTAATTATCACTCTAAACCCGATAAGAAATTATGTCCTCTAACAAAACCAACTGTTGTTTGGAAAACAAGTTCAGGATCAGTAATAGAATCTGAATATCCTCCTAAGGAAACTATTAAAATACCAGTTGGAAAAGATCTAGAAGTTAAGGCAACACCCTATAAAGATAGCAATACAGAAGGAAATATAGAGAAAAGAGATATTAAGAAATTACATCAACAATTAAACTTTACTAATACCATGTTAGATATAATGAAAAATCAATTAGAAAGAATGAAAAATATGGAAAAGGTCATTAAGGTAGAAAAACCCATAGAAAAACCTATATATAAATTACAAAGTTTAGATAATATCAGTTTAAATCTAAAGTAGAAACAGAAGTCGAAGAACTAAAAGAAAAACTTAGAAGTATTAGTCTAGGAAAATTAACAATTAATACATTACAAAAGGAAGAAGAATTAGAACTAAATAAAATATCCTATAAAAGAGATTATCCTAAAACAAGAAATTATTATCCTAGACCATCACCAGTAGATGTAGGCCTAGAAGAACGAACACAATTAGTACAAAATAGTTTTTCAGGATCAGACTTAGTAGAATGGAATATAGATGGATTAAGTAAACAAGCCATTTTAGATCAAATGTGTAATATGACTATGGCTGCAACTGCCTATAAGATGAGAAAAGCCTCTGATAAAGAAGTAACAATTATGATAACCCAAGGATTTACAGGACAATTAAAAGGTTGGTGGGATAATTTTCTCAGTATCCAAGAAAAAGAATTAATAATTAATAGCATTAAACAAGAAGATCAGTCATCAGACGCTACATCCACATTAATATATACTATTATTAAAAACTTTGAAGGAGATCCCAGTATTTTTAAAGATAGAATACAAACTCAATTAATGAATTTAAGATGTCCAACCATGTCTGATTATAGATGGTATAAAGATGTTTTTATGTCAAAAGTTATGATAAGAGATGATGCACATGCATCTTTCTGGAAAGAAAGGTTCACAGCAGCCTTACCAAAATTGTTCTCTGAAAAAGTATTACAAAAATTACAAACACAGTTTAGGACCCAGATTCCCTATAATTCATTAACTTTTGGACAATTGCATAATATAATAGTACAAACAGGTATAGAAATATGCACAGATACCAAGATACAACAGAAAATAAAACAAGAAAGTATCACGGAGAAAAGAGAGCTTGGCACTTTCTGCTATCAATATGGAATAACTCCTGAAAAAGCACCTAGTGGACAGCATAAAGTTAAAAAGAGAAAATTTTATAAAAAACCTAAATATAATATAGACAAACCCATTTATTATGAACAGAAATATCATAAAAAATTCCATAAAACTCCTAAAGGAAAACCTAAATTTTCTAATAAGAAAAAACCAGTAACATGTTGGAAATGTAAAAAACAAGGACATTATGCTAATAAGTGTACGACAGAACAAAAAATAAATAAAATAAAAAATAAAGAAATTAAGCATGCTTTGACAGCTATACTAATCAATTCAGAGTCAGAAGAAGAATCAAGTTATGAGGGTTCTTCTGAAACTGAAGACTATTTTATACAACAATTAGACTTTATGTCAGAAGAAGAGAGCTCAGGAGGAAATAGTGAAAAGAGGAACAGGATAATAATAATTGTTTAGGAATAGGATTATGTAACTGTAGAAACTGTGAAAAAACTGTGAATGTTTTAACTAAAGAACAAACTTCTACACTAGTCAAAATAATTGACAAGTTAGAAGATACACCATTAAGGGATGAGTTTATAAGACAATTAGCTGAATTAGTTAAAAAAGAAGAAGAAAGTAAGCAAGAAATAAGACCAATAGAAATCAAAGAAATTTATAATCGTTTTAAAAACCCACAAGAAGAAGTTTCCCTTAATTCTCTCAAAGAAGAGATAAAAAAGTTAAAAAGAGAAGTTTCAGAATTAAAACAACAAAATATTAATATGGACTACAGATTACTAAAAATAGAAGGAGAAAACATAATAAAAATCCAAGAACAATCTTTGCAAAATAATGAAGGGACTAGTAATATAACAATTCCCGAGAATTATATTAACCTAGGTACAGAAAATTATATAAATATATTAACATTATTAGTAAGTCAAAAATGGTTCACTACGATAACTTTAATAGTAGGAGAAGAAAAATTTGATTTAATAGCTATGGTAGATTCAGGAGCTGATGTTAATTGTATACAAGAAGGATTAATACCCACAAAATATTATGAGAAAACTACAGAAAGAGTCTTAATGGCAGAAAATGACAAAATGACTATAGACTATAAGTTATCTAAAGCAAAAATTTGTAAAAATAGGGTATGCTTTGCCACTACATTCTTTTTAGCAAGAAATATATCTCATCAAGTTATATTAGGAAATCCTTTTATTTTATTATTATATCCTTTTAATGTCGACATCGACGGAATAACTTGTACAAGAATCCCCAATCATCCTGTCCATTTTGAATTTCTCACAAGACCAAAACAGCATGAACTCAATATGTTACAACACCTATCTACACAGGTTAGTGTAATGGAAACAGAAGTAAGACAAATTAACTGTTTAAGCCTAGAGACAAGACAAATTAACTGTTTAAGCCTAGAGAAAATTTTACAACACTTACCGCGTCAAGTTAATATTATGGAAAGGAAGACAAGACAAATTAACTACTTAAACCAAGAAGTTACACATAAAAGAATAGAAGAACAATTACAAACTCCAAAAATACAAGATAAAATAAAAGCAATTGAAGAAAAAATTAAAAAAGAATTATGTAGTTTAAATCCCACAGCTTTTCAACATAGAAAATTACATGAAATAGCTTTACCATATGAAGATGGGTTTAATGAAAAAGATATACCAACAAAAGCAAAACCAATACATATGAACAAAGAGTATCTAGAATACTGTAAAAAAAAAATACAAGAATATCTAGATAAGGGACTAATAAGGCCTTCAAAATCACCCTGGAGTTGTACAGGCTTCTATGTGATGAAAGCATCTGAAATAGAAAGAGGTGCTCCAAGATTAGTTATCAATTATAAACCTCTAAACAAGGTATTAAAATGGATTAGATATCCTTTACCAAATAAAAGTGATTTAATTAAAAGATTAAATAAAGAAAATATCTTTTCAAAATTTGATTTAAAATCAGGATATTATCAAATTGCAGTAAAAGAGGAAGATAGATATAAAACAGCTTTTATAGTACCTTTTGGACATTATGAATGGAATGTAATGCCTCAAGGATTAAAAAATGCTCCAAGCGAATTTCAAGAAATAATGAATAATATATTTTACCCGCATATAGAATTTACTATAGTATATCTTGATGACGTATTAGTATACTCAAAAGGAATAAAGCAGCACATATATCATCTAGAAAAATTTATGGATATTATAAAAGAGCAGGGATTAGTTTTATCAGAAAAGAAAATGAAAATTTTTACAACTAAAGTAAGGTTCTTAGGATATGAAATTTATCAAGGAACCATAGTACCTATTAAAAGAGCTATTGAATTTGTAGATAAATTTCCAAATGAAATAACTGACAAAAAACAATTACAAAGATTCTTGGGATGTTTAAATTATGTAGCAGAATTCTTACCTGGTATAAGAGTTACTTGCGAACCTCTTTATAAGAGATTAAGAAAAAATCCACCTCCATGGACAAAAGAAATGACTTCTATAATAATAAAAATAAAAAATACAGTAAAAGAAATACCTTGCATAAGTATACTAGAACCCTCGGCTAAACTAATTGTAGAAACAGATGCATCAGAATTAGGATATGGAGGAATTCTTAAACAAATACCTCCTAATAGCTCAAAAGAACAAATAGTAAAATATCATTCAGGAATCTGGAATCAAGCTCAAAAGAATTATCCAACAGTTAAAAAAGAAATACTTGCCATAGTATTATGTGTTTCAAAATTTCAAGAAGATTTATTTAATAAAACCTTCTTAATAAGAACTGATTGTAAAGTAGCCCCAAATGTTTTAGAAAATGATGTCAAAAATTTGGTCTCAAAACAAATATTTGCAAGATGGCAAGCTATTTTATCATGTTTTGATTTTACTATTGAACATATAAAAGGAGAACTAAATTCACTCCCTGACTTTCTTACTAGAGAATTTTTGCAGGGAAAGAATGGAGCAAAAAGCAGCCTCCAGTGAAGATTATGGTCAACCTTTTGACCAAATAAAAGAAACAAAATTACCTATTACGGTTGTACCAGCAAAACAATTATCATTAAGGCCTATGACAATGTCACAGGTTATAAAAGCAGCACCATCATCGTCATCACCTTCTAAGAGCCCTTTAATTACTGCTAATAATAAATTCACATTATTACAACCATCTGACCTCTATAATACTCAACCCTTGAAAGAACAATTTCCTTATTATGAGAAACCCAATCCTATGAAGATATTAACTATTGAAAAAGAGTGGTTAAAGAAAGACAGAAAAACCTTATACAAGACCATCTTCCCAAATACTTTCCATTATATTCCTATTAACCCACAAAAAACCCAAAAATTTTATGAATTCATATTAGTAGACACCGGATCTATTGAATTAACACATTACAAAGATTCCAACACTAAGCAGCCTATTTATTCAAAAATAAAAATTATAAAAATATTATCCTTGCAAGAGTGGGAAATACCCCAATATCAGTCTAAAAGCTTCTCATTAAAATTTGAACCTCAGAACTATACCTACTATGATTACCAAGAAGCCTGGAACCATATTTTATTTCTATCACCAAGTCCCCATTCCTGGTTCATTTGGTTTAGAAAGGGGATATCATTACAATTTCCTAAATGGTTTCAAGCATAGTTCCAAAACTTTGGACCAATGGAAGCTTTCTTCCCAAAAGAAGCCAGTATGGCATATGAATATTCTAAAAGCAAACAGTGAATGTCGGCAAATAGTAAATGTCGGCAAACAGTAAAAGCAAACAGTACTGTCGGCAAATAGTACCCAAATAGTCACCATTTTGGGTCTATAAATACCAAAGGCCTCACTCATTCAAGATCATCAAAAACTTGAAAGTTCAAGAAATCTCTCTACTCTTATATCTTCTTACTTTATAAATTTTCCAAGTATTTGTAATCATCTTCAAGAAGTGTATCAACTTTGCAAGCAATAAAAGTACAAGTTCATCTCTGTAAGCTTACTATCTTTCTTTTCTTTATTTTCGCAGTTATTGCTCTTGTAATATGAAAGAATTTCATAAAAGGCTTAAATCTTTAAAATTAGTTAGAAGAAATATGAAAATAAGAGTAATGGCAATAGATAGAAAAATAAGAGAACTAATAACTGAATCTTTGGAATTAAAAGTAGAAATAAAAAAGATAGACAAGAAAATAATCAGAACCAAAAAGCTTCTACAACAAATTAAAACCAAAAAATCAGTAAAAACCGCTAGACAAACTATTAAGAATAAACGCATTCATTATGTTAGAAGGATGCATTACTTACATGTACAAAGCATGAGACAACTTTTAGAGATAGAATCAAGACTACATGTATATAACGTTCAAAGAATGGATGGTAATCCCCAACCTACAGTACCTGTACAGGATCTAGAACCTCAACCTTTACAAGAAACAAATCAACCTATAATAGCCCAACCACCATCCATTCTTTGAACGTTATATACATGTATTCTTGATTCTATCTCTAAAAGTTGTCTCATGCTTTGTACATGTAAGTAATGCATCCTTCTAACATAATGAATGCGTTTATTCTTAATAGTTTGTCTAGCGGTTTTTACTGATTTTTTGGTTTTAATTTGTTGTAGAAGCTTTTTGGTTCTGATTATTTTCTTGTCCATCTTTTTTATTTCTACTTTTAATTCCGAAGATTCAGTTATTAGTTCTCTTATTTTTCTATATATTGCCATTACTTTTGTTTTCATATTTCTTCTAACTAATTTTAAAGATTTAAGCCTTTTATGAAATTCTTTCATATTACAAGAGCAATAACTGAGAAAATAAAGAAAAGAAAGATAGTAAGCTTACAGAGATGAACTTGTACTTTTATTGCTTGCAAAGTTGATACACTTCTTGAAGATGATTACAAATACTTGGAGAATTTATAAAGTAAGAAGATATAAGAGTAGAGAGATTTCTTGAACTTTCAAGTTTTTGATGATCTTGAATGAGTGAGGCCTTTGGTATTTATAGACCCAAAATGGTGACTATTTGGGTACTATTTGCCGACAGTACTGTTTGCTTTTACTGTTTGCCGACATTTACTGTTTGCTTTTACTGTTTGCCGACATTCACTGTTTGCTTTTACTGTTTGCCGACATTTACTTTTTACTTTTTACTTTTTTACTTTTTACTTTTTACCTTTTCTTCTTTTTTTTTACATGATTGGGCTTTTACATTGATTACATATATAATACTTTGTTACATCTCAAATGGGTCTTGTGAGTCTTGATAGTAATGAGCTGGGCTGGACTAGACCTCTTCATCTTCTCCAAGAGGCACGGTCTGTATTGCTTGTAAAGAGTTTTGAATATCTTCTTCTGAAGTTGCTGTAGCTAAAGCTACCATAATTTGTCTCTTTTGTGCTAAAAATTGAGTTTCTTTTTTATACGCTATTTGTTCTTTGGTGGTGCTTGAGGCTGTTGTTGCTGGGCACTTTTGTGATGCTGTTAACCATTGATCAATAGCTGCTCTTCTTAGCAAATTTATATCATATTTGTTCCACCATTTAATTTTTGTTACTCTTACTAGATATTGTATGCTTGGAGATTCTTCATATGCTGTTGAATCATATTCCCAGGTCATAATCCAGCTTATTCCCATGGCTGCTATGAATGAAATAAATTTATATTCTTGTAGGAATGATGACTTGCTTTTAAAATATTCATATGCCATACTGGCTTCTTTTGGGAAGAAAGCTTCCATTGGTCCAAAGTTTTGGAACCATGCTTGAAACCATTTAGGAAATTGTAATGATATCCCCTTTCTAAACCAAATGAACCAGGAATGGGGACTTGGTGATAGAAATAAAATATGATTCCAGGCTTCTTGGTAATCATAGTAGGTATAGTTCTGAGGTTCAAATTTTAATGAGAAGCTTTTAGACTGATATGGGGGTATTTCCCACTCTTGCAAGGATAATATTTTTATAATTTTTATTTTTGAATAAATAGGCTGCTTAGTGTTGGAATCTTTGTAATGTGTTAATTCAATGGATCCGGTGTCTACTAATATGAATTCATAAAATTTTTGGGTTTTTTGTGGGTTAATAGGAATATAATGGAAAGTATTTGGGAAGATGGTCTTGTATAAGGTTTTTCTGTCTTTCTTGAACCACTCTTTTTCAATAGTTAATATCTTCATAGGATTGGGTTTCTCATAATAAGGAAATTGTTCTTTCAAGGGTTGAGTATTATAGAGGTCAGATGGTTGTAATAATGTGAATTTATTATTAGCAGTAATTAAAGGGCTCTTAGAAGGTGATGACGATGATGGTGCTGCTTTTACAACCTGTGACATTGTCATAGGCCTTAATGATAATTGTTTTGCTGGTACAACCGTAATAGGTAATTTTGTTTCTTTTATTTGGTCAAAAGGTTGACCATAATCTTCACTGGAGGCTACTTTTTGCTCCATTCTTTCCCTGCAAAAATTCTCTAGTAAGAAAGTCAGGGAGTGAATTTAGTTCTCCTTTTATATGTTCAATAGTAAAATCAAAACATGATAAAATAGCTTGCCATCTTGCAAATATTTGTTTTGAGACCAAAATTTTGACATCATTTTCTAAAACATTTGGGGCTGCTTTACAATCAGTTCTTATTAAGAAGGTTTTATTAAATAAATCTTCTTGAAATTTTGAAACACATAATACTATGGCAAGTATTTCTTTTTTAACTGTTGGATAATTCTTTTGAGCTTGATTCCAGATTCCTGAATGATATTTTACTATTTGTTCTTTTGAGCTATTAGGAGGTATTTGTTTAAGAATTCCTCCATATCCTAATTCTGATGCATCTGTTTCTACAATTAGTTTAGCCGAGGGGTCTAGTATACTTATGCAAGGTATTTCTTTTACTGCATTTTTTATTTTTATTATTATAGAAGTCATTTCTTTTGTCCATGGAGGTGGATTTTTTCTTAATCTCTTATAAAGAGGTTCGCAAGTAACTCTTATACCAGGTAAGAATTCTGCTACATAATTTAAACATCCCAAAAATCTTTGTAATTATTTTTTGTCAGTTATTTCATTTGGAAATTTATCTGCAAATTCAATAGCTCTTTTAATAGGTACTATGGTTCCTTGATAAATTTCATATCCTAAGAACCTTACTTTAGTTGTAAAAATTTTTATTTTCTTTTCTGATAAAACTAATCCCTGCTCTTTTATATCCATAAATTTTTTTAGATGATATATGTGCTGCTTTATTCCTTTTGAGTATACTAATACGTCATCAAGATATACTATAGTAAATTCTATATGCGGGTAAAATATATTATTCATTATTTCTAGAAATTCGCTTGGAGCATTTTTTGATCCTTGAGGCATTACATTCCATTCATAATGTCCAAAAGGTACTATAAAAGCTGTTTTATATCTATCTTCCTCTTTTACTGCAATTTGATAATATCCTGATTTTAAATCAAATTTTGAAAAGATATTTGCTTTATTTAATCCTTTAATTAAATTACTTTTATTTGGGAAAGGATATCTAATCCATTTTAATACCTTGTTTAGAGGTTTATAATTGATAACTAATCTTGGAGCACCTCTTTCTATTTCAGATGCTTTCATCACATAGAAGCCTGTACAACTCCAGGGTGATTTTGAAGGCCTTATTAATCCCTTATCTAGATATTCTTGTATTTCTTTTTTACAGTATTTTAGATACTCTTTGTTCATATGTATTGGTTTTGCTTTTGTTGGTATATCTTTTTCATTAAACCCATCTTCATATGGTAAAGCTATTTCATGTAATTTTCTATGTTGAAAAGCTGTGGGATTTAAACTACATAATTCTTTTTTAATTTTTTCTTCAATTGCTTTTATTTTATCTTGTATTTCTGGAGTTTGTAATTGTTCTTCTATTCTTTTATGTGTAACTTCTTGGTTTAAGTAGTTAATTTGTCTTGTCTTCCTTTCTATAATATTAACTTGACGCGGTAAGTGTTGTAAAATTTTCTCTAGGCTTAAACAGTTAATTTGTCTTGTCTCTAGGCTTAAACAGTTAATTTGTCTTACTTCTGTTTCCATTACACTAACCTGTGTAGATAGGTGTTGTAACATATTGAGTTCATGCTGTTTTGGTCTTGTGAGAAATTCAAAATGGACAGGATGATTAGGGATTCTTGTACAAGTTATTCCGTCGATGTCGACATTAAAAGGATATAATAATAAAGTAAAATGATTTCCTAATATAACTTGATGAGATATATTTCTTGCTAAAAAGAATGTAGTGGCAAAGCATACCCTATTTTTACAAATTTTTGCTTTAGATAACTTATAGTCTATAGTCATTTTGTCATTTTCTGCCATTAAGACTCTTTCTGTAGTTTTCTCATAATATTTTGTGGGTATTAATCCTTCTTGTATACAATTAACATCAACTCCTGAATCTACCATAGCTCTTAAATCAAATTTTTCTTCTCCTACTATTAAAGTTATTGTAGTGAACCATTTTTGACTTACTAATAATGTTAATATATTTATATAATTTTCTGTACCTAGGTTAATATAATTCTCGGGAATTGTTATATTACTAGTCCCTTCATTATTTTGCAAAGATTGTTCTTGGATTTTTATTATGTTTTCTCCTTCTATTTTTAGTAATCTGTAGTCCATATTAATATTTTGTTGTTTTAATTCTGAAACTTCTCTTTTTAACTTTTTTATCTCTTCTTTGAGAGAATTAAGGGAAACTTCTTCTTGTGGGTTTTTAAAACGATTATAAATTTCTTTTATTTCTATTTGTCTTATTTCTTGCTTACTTTCTTCTTCTTTTTTAACTAATTCAGCTAATTGTCTTATAAACTCATCCCTTAATGGTGTATCTTCTAACTTGTCAATTATTTTGACTAGTGTAGAAATTTGTTCTTTAGTTAAAACATTCACAGTTTTTTCACAGTTTCTACAGTTACATAATCCTATTTCTAAACAATTATTATTATCCTGTTCCTCTTTTCCACTATTTCCTCCTGAGCTCTCTTCTTCTGACATAAAGTCTAATTGTTGTATAAAATAGTCTTCAGTTTCAGAAGAACCCTCATAACTTGATTCTTCTTCTGACTCTGAATTGATTAGTATAGCTGTCAAAGCATGCTTAATTTCTTTATTTTCTATTTTATTTATTTTTTGTTCTGTCGTACACTTATTAGCATAATGTCCTTGTTTTTTACATTTCCAACATGTTACTGGTTTTTTCTTATTAGAAAATTTAGGTTTTCCTTTAGGGGTTTTATGGAATTTTTTATGATATTTCTGTTCATAATAAAGGGGTTTGTCTATATTATATTTAGGTTTTTTATAAAATTTTTTCTTTTTAACTTTATGCTGTCCACTAGGTGCTTTTTCAGGAGTTATTCCATATTGATAGCAGAAAGTGCCAAGCTCTCTTTTTCCCGTGATACTTTCTTGTTTTATTTTCTGTTGTATCTTGGTATCTGTGCATATTTCTATACCTGTTTGTACTATTATATTATGCAATTGTCCAAAAGTTAATGAATTATAGGGAATCTGGGTCCCAAACTGTGTTTGTAATTTTTGTAATACTTTTTCAGAGAACAATTTTGGTAAGGCTGCTACGAACCTTTCTTTCCAGAAAGGTGCATGTGCATCATCTCTTATCATAACTTTTGACATAAAAACATCTTTATACCATCTATAATCAGACATGGTTGGACATCTTAAATTCATTAATTGAGTTTGTATTCTATCTTTAAAAATACTGGGATCTCCTACAAAGTTTTTAATAATAGTATATATTAATGTGGATGTAGCGTCTGATGACTGATCTTCTTGTTTAATGCTATTAATTATTAATTCTTTTTCTTGGATACTGAGAAAATTATCCCACCAACCTTTTAATTGTCCTGTAAATTCTTGGGTTATCATAATTGCTGCTTCTTTATCAGAGGCTTTTCTCATCTTATAGGCAGTTGCAACCATAGTCATATTACACATTTGATCTAAAATGGCTTGTTCACTTAATCCATCTATATTCCATTCTACTAAGTCTGATCCTGAAAAACTATTTTGTACTAATTGTGTTCGTTCTTCTAGGCCTACATCTACTGGTGATGGTCTAGGATAATAATTTCTGGTTTTAGGATAATCTCTTTTATAGGATATTTTATTTAGTTCTAATTCTTCTTCCTTTTGTAATGTATTAATTGTTAATTTTCCTAGACTAATACTTCTAAGTTTTTCTTTTAGTTCTTTGACTTCTGTTTCTACTTTAGATTTTAAACTGATATTATCTAAACTTTGTAATTTATATATAGGTTTCTCTATGGGTTTTTCTACCTTAATGACCTTTTCCATATTTTCCATTCTTCCTAATTGATTTTTCATTATATCTAACATGGTATTAGTAAAGTTTAATTATTGATGTAATTTCTTAATATCTCTTTTCTCTATATTTCCTTCTGTATTGCTATCTTTATAGGGTGTTGCCTCAACTTCTAGATCTTTTCCAACTGATATTTTAATAGTTTCCTTAGGAGGATATTCAGATTCTATTACTGATCCTGAACTTGTTTTCCAAACAACAGTTGGTTTTGATAGAGGACATAATTTCTTATCGGGTTTAGAGTGATAATTAACGTACCAATCAAAGAAGTATGAACTAATTCTATTTTCTTTCATGAAATCATAGAATAGTTCTCTTAGTCTAATAACCTCATTTTCTGAATGGTTGGTAAAATACCAATCTCTTAGTGGTTTATTATAATCAGCATTAAAATCTTGTCTTATCCACTCTTTATCAATCTCAAATGGTTCTTCCTTTATAATTACTGATAAAACTTGTGATTCTCTTGGATCAAAATCTGAAGGTGATTTATATACAACAGTGGCTATATGTGGCCTTCTGTTGTCAATTCCTACAATATCATCGATATTTCCTATTGATGAATTATCTATAGAATTTCTATGGCTAATAGTTTCAACATTATCAGGAATTCTTAGTGATTGGGATCTATTCATTCTAATTCTAATATCAGGTCCTTCTCTTATTGTTTCTCTTATTCTAGAATTTCGTATTTGTGGTTCTTCAATACCATCAGGTATTATCCATTCTTCAGGCATTCGACTTTTTAATTCTTCATGTCTTAATCTTCTAGGTGTTTGTATATTAGATCTTTTTAGATTTGCATGCATAATTATCGTTTCTTCTTTTGAGGATTGTCTTAATGCTCTAAAGTCATAATCAACTTTAGTAATTTTATAATATATTCTATAGATTATTTCGAATGGATCATATTTCTCATTTATAATAGTTTCATCAGCTGTTACTTGCAATTTTAAGGCTTGCCAGGTGTATTCATTTTTTAGATTCATAGCATAATTTGGGTAATGGTGCGCGAAATTGTGAACAATACTTTTCACAACTCTCATAATCCCCGGTAATGGCTCCAAAAACGTGGTAGCTCAATACCATGGCATTACACAACTTCGCACAACTAACCAGCAAGTGCACTGGGTCGTCCAAGTAATACCTTACGTGAGTAAGGGTCGATCCCACGGAGATTGTTAGCATTGAAGCAAGCTATGGTCATCTTGTAAATCTTAGTCAGGCAGACTCAAATGTATATGATGATGAACGAAAATAGTATAAAAGATAAAGATAGTGATACTTATGTATATCATTGGTGTAAGAGCTTCAGACAAGTGTATGAAGATGCCTTCCCTTCCGTCTCTCTGCTTTCCTACTGCCTTCATCCAATCCTTCTTACTCCTTTCTATGGCAAGCTTGTGTAGGGTTTCACTGTTGTCAGCAGCTACCTCCCATCCTCTCAGTGAAAGCGATTGCATATGTCCTGTCACGGCATAGCGGAATTCAGCTGTCGGTTCTCGGTCAGGCCGGAATAATATCCATTGATACTTTTGCGTCTGTCACTAACGCCCTAGCCTGCTAGGAGTTTGAAGCACGTCACAGTCATTCAGTCATTGAATCCTACTCAGAATACCACAGACAAGGTTAGACCTTCTGGATTCTCTTGAATGCTGCCATCAGTTCTTGCCTATACCACGAAGATTCTGATCTCACAGAATGGTTGGCTCGTTTTTCAGGCGAGCACTCGGTTGTCAGGCGATCAACCATGCATCGTGCAATCAGGAATCCAAGAGATATTCACTAAGCCTCAGATGCTTGTAGAACAAGAATGGTTGTCAGTCACCTTGTTCATGAGTGAGAATGGTGATGGGCGTCAATCATCACCTTCATCATGTTGAAGAACAAGTGATATCTTGGATAAAGAACAAGCGGAATTGAATGGAAGAACAATAGTAATTGCATTAATACTCGAGGTACAGCAGAGCTCCACACCTTAATCTATGGTGTGTAGAAACTCCACCGTTGAAAATACATAAGAACAAGGTCTAGGCATGGCCAAATGGCCAGCCTCCCAAAGGTCTAAGATAGCATAAAACAAAGATAGCTACCAAAGTCTTTGATGTCTCTATACAATAGTAAAAGGTCCTACTTATAGAAAACTAGTACATAGATGAGTAAATGACAGAAAAATCCACTTCCGGGCCCACTTGGTGTGTGCTTGGGCTGAGCAATGAAGGAATTTCGTGTAGAGACTCTCCTTGGAGTTAAACGCCAGCTTTAGTGCCAGTTTGGGCGTTTAACTCCCAATTAGGTGCCAGTTCCGGCGTTTAACGCTGGAATTTCTTGAGGTGACTTTGAACGCCGGTTTGGGCCATCAAATCTTGGGCAAAGTATGGACTATTATATATTGCTGGAAAGCCCAGGATGTCTACTTTCCAACGCCGTTAAGAGCGCGCCAATTGGGCTTCTGTAGCTCCAGAAAATCCACTTCGAGTTCAGGGAGGTCAGAATCCAACAGCATCTGCAGTCCTTTTGAGTCTCTGGATCAGATTTTTGCTCAGGTCCCTCAATTTCAGCCAGAAAATACCTGAAATCACAGAAAAACACACAAACTCATAGTAAAGTCCAGAAAAGTGAATTTTAATTAAAAACTAATAAAAATATAATAAAAACTAACTAAATCATAACAAAAACATACTAAAAACAATGCCAAAAAGTATACAAATTATCCGCTCATCACAACACCAAACTTAAATTGTTGCTTGTCCCCAAGCAACTGAAGATCAAATAAGATAAAAAGAAGAGAATATGCAATGAACTCCAAAAACATCTATGAAGATCAGTATTAATTAGATGAGCGGGGCTTTTATCTTTTTGCTTCTGAATAGTTTTGGCATCTCACTCTATCCCTTGTAATTCAGAATGATTGGCTTCCTTAGGAACTTAGAATCCAGATAGTGTTAATGATTCTCCTAGTAAAGTATGATGATTCTTGAACATAGCTATTTATTGAGTCTTGGCTGTGGCCCAAAGCACTCTGTCTTCCAGTATTACCACCGGATACATACATGCCACAGACACATAATTGGGTGAACCTTTTCAGATTGTGACTCAGCTTTGCTAAAGTCCCCAATTAGAGGTGTCCAGGGTTCTTAAGCACACTCTTATTGCCTTGGATCACAACTTTATTTCTTTCTTTTTCTTTCTTTTTTTTTTCGGTTTTTTTTTTTCGTTTGCTTCCTTCTTTCTCTTTTTTTTTTTTGTATTCACTGCTTTTTCTTGCTTCAAGAATCATTTTTAATGATTTTTCAGATCCTCAGTAACATGTCTCCTTTTTCATCATTCTTTCAAGAGCCAACATTCATGAACCACAAGTTCAAAAGCCATATGCACTGTTCAAGCATACATTCAGAGAACAAAAGGGTTGCCACCACATCAAAATAATTAAACTATTATAAAATTCAGAATTCATGCAATTCTTCTCCTTTTCAATTAAGAACAATTTTTATTCAAGAAAGCTGATGGATTCATAGGACATTCATAACTTTAAGGCATAGACACTAAGACACTAATGATCACAAGACACAAACATGGATAACCATAAGCATAAAAATCGAAAAACAGAAGAATAAAGAACAAGGAAATCAAGGAACGGGTCCACCTTAGTGATGGCGGCTCTTTCTTGCTCTTGAAGATCCTATGGAGTGCTTGAGCTCCTCAATGTCTCTTCCTTGTCTTTGTTGCTCCTCCCTCATGATTCTTTGGTCTTCTCTAATTTCATGGAGGAGAATGGAGTGTTCTTGATGCTCCACCCTTAGTTGTCCCATGTTGGAACTCAATTCTCCTAGGGAGGTGTTTAGTTGCTCCCAATAATTTTGTGGAGGAAAGTGCATCCCTTGAGGAATCTCAGGGCTCTCATGGTGAGAGGGGTCTCTTGTGTACTCCATCCTTTTCTTGGTGATGGGCTTGTCCTCATCAATGGGGGTATCTCCCTCTATGTCAACTCCAACTGAATAACAGAGGTGACAGATGAGATGAGGAAAGGCTAACCTTGCCAAAGTGGAGGTCTTTGTCCGCCACCTTGTAGAGTTCTTGGGCTATAACCTCATGAACTTCTATTTCTTCTCCAATCATGATGCTATGGATCATGATGGCCCGGTCTATGGTAACTTCGGACCGGTTGCTAGTGGGAATGATTGAGCGTTGTATGAACTCTAACCATCCTCTAGCCACGGGCTTGAGGTCATGCCTTCTCAATTGGACCGGCTTTCCTCTTGAATCTTGCTTCCATTGTGCGCCCTCTTCACATATGGTTGTGAGGACTTGGTCCAACCTTTGATCAAAGTTGACCCTTCTAGTGTAAGGATGCTCATCTCCTTGCATCATAGGCAAGTTGAACGCCACCCTCACACTCTCCGGACTAAAATCCAAGTATTTCCCCCGAACCATAGTGAGATAATTCTTTGGATTCGGGTTCACACTTTGGTCATGGTTCTTTGTGATCCATGCATTGGCATAGAACTCTTGAACCATCAAGATTCCGACTTGTTGAATGGGGTTGGTGAGTACTTCCCAACCTCTTCTTCGGATCTCATGGTGGATCTCCGGATATTCACCCTTTTTGAGTGAAAAGGGGACCTCGGGGATCACCTTCTTCAAGGCCACAACTTCATAGAAGTGGACTTGATGCACCCTTGAGAGGAATCTATCCATCTCCCATGACTCGGAGGTGGAAGCCTTTGCCTTCCCTTTCCTCTTTCTAGAGGTTTCTCCGGCCTTGGATGCCATAAATGGTTATGGAAAAACGAAAAAGCAACGCTTTTACCACACCAAACTTAAAATGTTTGCTCGTCCTCGAGCAAAAGAAGAAAGAAGAGAGTAGAAGAAGAAGAAATGAGAAAGAGGGGGAGGGTGGTGGGTTCGGCCAAGAAGGGAAAGAAGGGGTGTTTAAGTTGTGTGAAAATGAAGGGTTGAAGAAGGGTATTTATAGGAGAGAGGGGGGTAATGGTTCGGCCATTGAGGGTGGGTTTGGGAGGGAAAGTGGTTTGAATTTGAAGGGTGAGGTTAGTGGGGATTTTTGAAGGATGGATGTGAGTGGTGAAGAGAAAGATGGGATTTGATAGGTGAAGGGTTTTTGGGGAAGAGGTATTGAGGTGATTGGTGAATGGGGGAAGAAGAGAGAGATTGATGGTGGGGTCCTGTGGGGTCCACAGATCCTGTGGTGTCAAGGAAAAGTCATCCCTGCACCAAATGTTGCTCAAAATCACGTTTTGAGCTATTTCTGGCGTTAAACGCCGGGCTGGTGCCCATTCCTGGCGTTTAACGCCAGGTTGTTGCCCTTTACTGGCGTTTAACGCCAGTCTGGTGCCCCTTTCTGGCGTTAAACGCCCAGAATGGCGCCAGACTGGGCGTTAAACGCCCAACAGCTAGCATTACTGGCGTTTGAACGCCAGCTTCTTCTCCTCCAGGGTGTGCTGTTTTTCTTCCTGTTTTTCATTCTGTTTTTGCTTTTTTCATTATTTTTGTGACTTCTTATGATCATCAACCTACAAAAAAGATAAAATAACAAAAGAAAATAGTTAACTATAAAACATTGGGTTGCCTCCCAACAAGCGCTTCTTTAATGTCATTAGCTTGACAGAGGACTCTCATGGAGCCTCAGAAATGCTCAGAACCGTGTTGGAACCTCCCAACACCAAACTTAGAGTTTGAATGTGGGGGTTCAACACCAAACTTAGAGTTTGGTTGTGGCCTCCCAACACCAAACTTAGAGTTTGACTGTGGGGGCTCTGCTTGGCTCTGTTTTGAGAGAAGCTCTTCATGCTTCCTCTCCATGATGATAGAGGGATGTCCTTGGGCCTTAAACACCAAGGATTCTTCATTCACTTGAATGATCAACTCTCCTCTATCAACATCAATCACAGCCTTTGCTGTGGCTAGGAAGGGTCTGCCAAGGATGATGGATTCATCCATGCACTTCCTAGTCTCTAGGACTATGAAATCAGTAGGGATGTAATGGTCTTCAATCTTCACCAAAACATTCTCTACAAGTCCATGAGCTTGTTTTCTTGAATTGTCTGCCATCTCTAATGAGATTCTTGCAGCTTGCACCTCAAAGATCCCTAATTTCTCCATTACAGAGAGGGGCATGAGGTTTACACTTGACCCTAAGTCACACAAGGCCTTTTTGAAGGTCATGGTGCCTATGGTACAAGGTATAGAAAACTTCCCAGGATCTTGCCTCTTTTGAGGCAGTTTCTGCCTAGACAAGTCATCCAGTTCTTTGGTGAGCAAAGGTGGTTCATCCTCCCAAGTCTCATTTCCAAATAACTTGTCATTTAGCTTCATGATTGCTCCAAGGTATTTAGCAACTTGCTCTTCAGTGACATACTCATCCTCTTCAGAGGAAGAATACTCATCAGAGCTCATGAATGGCAGAAGTAAGTCCAATGGAATCTCTATGGTCTCATTTTGAGCCTCAGATTCCCATTGTTCCTCATTGAGGAACTCAGAGGAGATTGGTACACGCCCACTGAGGTCTTCCTCAGTGGCGTCCTCCTCCTCTCTTTCCTCTCCATATTCGGCCATGTTTATGGCTTTGCACTCTCCTTTTGGATTTTCTTCTGTATTACTTGGGAGAGTACTAGGAGGGAGTTCAGTAACTTTCTTGCTCAGCTGACCCACTTGTCCTTCCAAATTTCTGATGGAGGACCTTGTTTCATTCATGAAACTTTGAGTGGTCTTTATTAGATCAGAGACCGTTGTTGCTAAGTCAGAAGTATTCTGCTTAGAACTCTCTGTCTGTTGCTGAGAAGATGATGGAAAAGGCTTGCTATTGCTAAACCTGTTTCTTCCACCATTATTGTTATTGAAACCTTGTTGAGGTCTCTCTTGATTCTTTCATGAGAGATTTGGGTGATTTTTCCATGAAGAATTATAGGTGTTTCCATAGGGTTCTTCTAGGTAATTCACCTCTTCCATGGAAGGGTTCTCAGGATCATAAGCTTCTTCCTCAGATGAAGCATCCTTAGTACTGTTTGGTGCATTTTGCATTCCAGACAGACTTTGAGAAATCAAATTGACTTGTTGAGTCAATATCTTGTTCTGAGCCAATATGGCATTCAGAGTGTCAATCTCAAGAACTCCTTTCTTCTGACTAGTCCCATTGTTCACAGGATTCCTTTCAGAAGTGTACATGAATTGGTTATTTGCAACCATTTCAATCAATTCTTGAGCTTCTGCAGGTGTCTTCTTCAGATGAAGAGATCCTCCAGCAGAGCTATCCAAAGACATCTTGGATAGTTCAGAGAGACCATCATAGAAAATACCTATGATGCTCCATTCAGAAAGCATGTCTGAGGGACATCTTCTGATTAATTGTTTGTATCTTTCCCAAGCTTCATAGAGGGATTCTCCATCCTTCTGTCTGAAGGTTTGGACTTCCACTCTAAGCTTACTCCATCTTTGTGGTGGAAAGAACTTTGCCAAGAAGGCATTGACTAGCTTTTCCCAAGAGTCCAGGCTTTCTTTAGGTTGAGAATCCAACCATATTCTAGCTCTGTCTCTTACAGCAAAAGGGAATAGCATCAGTCTGTAGACCTCAGGGTTAACCCCATTAGTCTTGACTGTGTCACAGATTTGCAAGAATTCAGCTAAAAACTGATGAGGATCTTCCATTGGAAGTCCATGGAACTTGCAATTCTGTTGCATTAGAGAAACTAATTGAGGCTTAAGCTCAAAGTTGTTTGCTCCAATGGCAGGGATAGAGATGCTTCTCCCATAGAAATCAGGAGTAGGTGCAGTGAAGTCACCCAGCACCTTCCTTGCATTGTTGGCATTGTTGTTGTTTTCGGCTGCCATGTGTTCTTCTTCCTTGAAGAATTCGGTCAGGTCCTCTAAAGGGAGTTGTGTTTTGGCTTCTCTTAGCTTTCTCTTCAGGGTCCTCTCAGGTTCAGGGTCAGCTTCAACAAGAATGCCTTTGTCTCTGCTCCTGCTCATATGAAAGAGAAGAGAAAAAGAAAATGTGGAATCCTCTATGTCACAGTATAGAGATTCCTTGAAATGTCAGAGGAACAAAGAAATAGAAAGAAGAAGGTAGAAGAATTCGAACTTGTTTAGTTAGAGTTCGAATTGTGCATTAAGAAGGAGTAGTACTCCATAAGTAGAAGGATGTGAGAAGGAGGGAAGTGGATTTTCGAAAATTCAATTAAAAGATTTTGAAAACATTTTGAAAATTTGATTGATAATTTTCGAAAATTGAAAGTGAAAAAGAAATTAAGTGATTTTTGAAAAAGATTTTGAAATTAGAAATTAAAAAGATTTGATTGAAAACTATTTTGAAAAAAATGAGGTTAAAAAGATTTGATTGAAAAGTTATGGTTTTAAAAAGATGTGATTGAGAAGATATGATTTGAAAACAATTTTAAAAGATATGATTTGAAAACAATTTGAAAAGATATGATTTGAAAATTAATGACTTGCCTAACAAGAAAAGATATGATTCAAACATAAAACCTTTCTTAATAGAAAAGGCAAAAAATGTTCAATCAAATCATTAATTGTTAGTAAGTATCTTTGAAAAAGGAAAGAAATTGATTTTGAAAACATTTGATCGAAAAGATATGATTTGAAAAAGATTTGGTTTTGAAAAACTTTGAAAACTTGAAAAAAAATTGATTTGAAAACAAAATCTTCCCCCTAGCACCATCCTGGCGTTAAACGCCCAGAATGGTATACATTCTGGCGTTTAACGCCCAAAATGCTACCTTTTTGGGCGTTAAACGCCCAACCAGGTACCCTGGCTGGCGTTTAAACGCCAGTCTGCCTTCTTCACTGGGCATTTTTGAATGCTCAGCTTTTTCTGTATAATTCCTCTGCAGTATGTTCTGAATCTTCAATTCTTTGTATCATTGACTTGAAAAGACACAAATTAAAAATATTTTTGGATTTTTTATAATCAAAATGCAACAAGAATCAAATAACAATGCATGCAAGACACCAAACTTAGTAGTTTGTATACTACTGACACTAACAATATGAGAATGCATATGAGACACACAAAATACTTCAAGTCAATAGAGTTCAAAGATTAGAACACAAAAATCATCAAGAATTACTTGAGGATCCTTAAGACACATGAATGAATGCATGCAATTGACACCAAACTTAAGATGAGACACTAGACTTAAGCATGAAGCATCAAATATTTTTGGTTTTTATGATTTTGTAAATTTTTTTGTATTTTTCGAAAGTTAAGTGGAAAAAGGTATCAAAATTCTTAATGAGAATTCCAGGAATCAGTGCAATGTTAGTCTAAGACTCCGGTCCAGGCATTAGACATGGCTTCACAGCCAGCCAAGCTTTCAAGGAAAGCTTCGGTCCAAAACACTAGACATGACCAAAGGTCAGCCAAGCCTTAGCAGATCACTGCTCCAAAAGCAAAATTGATGAAAATCAACAAGCTCTTGTGGTGATAAGTTGAAACCTCGGTCCAATCAGATTAGACATGGCTTCTCAGCCAGCCAGATTTCAACAAATCATCATGAAACTCTAGAATTCATCTTCAAGAATTTCGAAAAAAATAAATACCTAATCTAAGCAACAAGATGAACCGTCAGTTGTCCAAACTAGAACAATCCCAGGCATTGTTACCAAAAGCTTGCTCAAAACTTGAACAATCCCCGGCAACGGCGCCAAAAACTTGGTGCGCGAAATTGTGAACAATACTTTTCACAACTCTCATAATCCCCGGTAATGGCTCCAAAAACGTGGTAGCTCAATACCATGGCATTACACAACTTCGCACAACTAACCAGCAAGTGCACTGGGTCGTCCAAGTAATACCTTACGTGAGTAAGGGTCGATCCCACGGAGATTGTTAGCATTGAAGCAAGCTATGGTCATCTTGTAAATCTTAGTCAGGCAGACTCAAATGTATATGATGATGAACGAAAATAGTATAAAAGATAAAGATAGTGATACTTATGTATATCATTGGTGTAAGAGCTTCAGACAAGTGTATGAAGATGCCTTCCCTTCCGTCTCTCTGCTTTCCTACTGCCTTCATCCAATCCTTCTTACTCCTTTCCATGGCAAGCTTGTGTAGGGTTTCACTGTTGTCAGCAGCTACCTCCCATCCTCTCAGTGAAAGCGATTACATATGTCCTGTCACGGCATAGCGGAATTCAGCTGTCGGTTCTCGATCAGGCCGGAATAATATCCATTGATACTTTTGCGTCTGTCACTAACGCCCTAGCCTGCTAGGAGTTTGAAGCACGTCACAGTCATTCAGTCATTGAATCCTACTCAGAATACCACAGACAAGGTTAGACCTTCCGGATTCTCTTGAATGCTGCCATCAGTTCTTGCCTATACCACGAAGATTTTGATCTCACGGAATGGTTGGCTCGTTTGTCAGGCGAGCACTCGGTTGTCAGGCGATCAACCATGCATCGTGCAATCAGGAATCCAAGAGATATTCACTAAGCCTCAGATGCTTGTAGAACAAGAATGGTTGTCAGTCACCTTGTTCATGAGTGAGAATGGTGATGGGCGTCAATCATCACCTTCATCATGTTGAAGAACAAGTGATATCTTGGATAAAGAACAAGCGGAATTGAATGGAAGAACAATAGTAATTGCATTAATACTCGAGGTACAGCAGAGCTCCACACCTTAATCTATGGTGTGTAGAAACTCCACCGTTGAAAATACATAAGAACAAGGTCTAGGCATGGCCGAATGGCCAGCCTCCCAAAGGTCTAAGATAGCATAAAACAAAGATAGCTACCAAAGTCTTTGATGTCTCTATACAATAGTAAAAGGTCCTACTTATAGAAAACTAGTACATAGATGAGTAAATGACAGAAAAATCCACTTCCGGGCCCACTTGGTGTGTGCTTGGGCTGAGCAATGAAGGAATTTCGTGTAGAGACTCTCCTTGGAGTTAAACGCCAGCTTTAGTGCCAGTTTGGGCGTTTAACTCCCAATTAGGTGCCAGTTCCGGCGTTTAACGCTGGAATTTCTTGAGGTGACTTTGAACGCCGGTTTGGGCCATCAAATCTTGGGCAAAGTATGGACTATTATATATTGCTGGAAAGCCCAGGATGTCTACTTTCCAACGCCATTAAGAGCGCGCCAATTGGGCTTCTGTAGCTCCAGAAAATCCACTTCGAGTGCAGGGAGGTCAGAATCCAACAGCATCTGCAGTCCTTTTGAGTCTCTGGATCAGATTTTTGCTCAGGTCCCTCAATTTCAGCCAGAAAATACCTGAAATCACAGAAAAACACACAAACTCATAGTAAAGTCCAGAAAAGTTAATTTTAATTAAAAACTAATAAAAATATAATAAAAACTAACTAAATCATAACAAAAACATACTAAAAACAATGCCAAAAAGTATACAAATTATCCGCTCATCAGGTAACAATTAAAAAAAGCTGGTCCATCATGACAGTTACTTTCTAATATTCCTATTAATGAATCACTAAAATTTTGTAATCTGGTATCTCTTAAGGTTAATAATATAGGCAGATTAATTCCTATTCTAAAATTAGGCTTTATGGCTACTTGTATTAATCCTATATGGATGAAGTTATATCCTTTACTACTATGTTCTTTCAATTTATCTTCTTCTAAGATGGTAATAATTTTATTACTACTCGTTCCTGGTTTACAATATTCTAACATGTGGATTTCATAATTTCTTCCTTCCCAGAAGTTTCTCTTTTTATATATATCTTTATCTACTATAGGTATATTCCAATTATGAAAACTTTCTTCTAATTTAGCTATTTCTAACTCATTTTTAGTTCCAGAGGTGGAGGCTTCATCATTATCTGTTTTTATTACTAAGGAATTATTTTTTCCTAGATTTAAACGACTCATCGTTCTCAATAAACTAGCCATTTTATGGTTAGAACTTTGTGAGCTACGGGACCACCCTCGTTAACCAACGGATTCACTGCCTTTCTAGGACTTACAACCGGGACTACGACCTGGGCTGACCAACGTATTAACAGTTCTCACTGCTACTTCCAAAGTTGTAACTATAAAATTTCTTGGTTTATCAAGAAGACTTGTATTAAAAATCCAATTAAAAATAATTGCTTTATAATGTTATCAGATACCTTCCCCTTGGGCAGGCTCTGATACCACTTGTAATGGTTGGGCTATTATAGGTTGATTTGTTTCTTGTAAAGGTTGAGGTTCTAGATCCTGTACAGGTACTGTAGGTTGGGGATTACCATCCATTCTTTGAACGTTATATACATGTATTCTTGATTCTATCTCTAAAAGTTGTCTCATGCTTTGTACATGTAAGTCATAGATCATACATACGTATAGAGGTACTGTCATATATATATATATATATATATATATATATATATATATATATATATCATAAGTTAGCGTACAACCCTTCACATCTTGCTGTTATATACTTAATCAATATCCTGGGCCTTGGTTCGTATAGGAAGGCTCTAAGCTAGCACCCGAAACTAGCCTAGTCAACTATTTACATTCTATCCTCTCAGTGAGTCTAATTAAAAGTGAGAAACTAAAACACAAAAGTTACGCTAACACAAAAAAACTCCCGTAAGCCACATCCTCAGCTCCCAAGCTTCAACTGTCGTCGTCAAAGAAAATTACAATAATATCTGAACACTCCACAAGATCCTCGACCTTATCATCAGAAATCTCAACAATCTCATGAGTGGCCCTGGCACTCGTACTACTGGTCTGGCCGACACTCATTGATGGGTCTATATTTTACGATAATTTTTTGTTAGAATTGAGAGGATTTCATCATATAAACCTACACTTATTCCATTAAATAGCATACTTTTAGCTTTCCTCCTAAATTGTGCTTGATTATGAAAACATGCTCTTTTATGCCTAATTTAGTCAATTTCTATTCCATTTACCTTCCATTCAATACCGTGATGTTGTTTGTGAGTGATTTCAGATGTATAAAGTAGGAATGGCTTGGTGAAAATGGAAGAAGAGCATGCAAGGAGGAGGAAGCATGAAGAAACAAAGGAGAAGAGCAAAGCAATGTGTGCGTGTGCACAGCCACTTGTGTGTACGCACAGGTAGCAAATCAAGGCCAAGTGTGTGAGCGCACAGCATCTGGCGCGTCGCACGAGCATCCAAAGTACCGCGAAGTGTGCGTGCGTACAACCCCTTACGCGAACGCACAACCTGTGATTTCGGCCAAGTGTGCGTGCGCACACGTCTGTGCGTATGCACACGTCTGTGCGTACGTACAGGTGCCCGCACATGCCTTTATTAAAAATGCATGTGACTCACATTTTTAATGGATTGAAGGCCCAATTCTGATAGCTGAAGCTCATATTGGAAGGGGCAAACATGAAGGAAACATAGCATATCATTAGGGTAGTTTTTAAAGTAGTAGTAGGAGGTTTTTAGTTTAGTTTTTTTCTCTAAATTTTCTCTCAACACCATTAGGGTTTATATTAGGGTGTTACATTTCAAGTGCCATTTTCATTTTCGATCTTAGTTTGTGCTAGCCTCCATTGTAAGTATCTCTTAATTACTACTCTTTATAGTTACAATTTTGATACTCTTTCTTGTAGTTAAGGTTTTGGTGTTAATATATATATTTTTTGCAATTTTAATTTCTTGTTGATGATTTTGATGATTGATGATTATTATATTCTTGGTTGAGTTGCTATTGTTGAACTTGATCATTTGTTACTCATAGTTTCAAGCATTTTCTCAATTTTCCCATGTTTAGTGTTTATGCCTACCAAGTGTTTGTGGAAATGTCAATTTTGATTATGGCTAAATTTTCACCTCTTGGCTTGGGAAAAATGAGCAATTGGGTTCCTAGAGTTAGAATGTCCAACATTTAGTGATAATTCTTAGATTGTTAATTGTTCTTGTTTCCACTAACGCTAATTTGTTGCTAAGGTAATTATCAAGTGAGTTAGGATTTGTGGATTAAGAACAACTATGCTCACTTGATCTACTCTTCGATATAAGAGTTAACTAAGTGAGATTAATCCATTATAATTGTCAAGTTGTGGTTCCAACAAGGAAAGGATTCCTAGCTCATCCCAAGCCAAGATTTTATTTATGCTTTGAATCACACACACACATACATACATCAATCACTTTATTATTTTACTTGTCCATATTACATAGCTAGTTCTTTCATTTCTTGATTTGTTCATTAATTGCAATTTTGAATGTTCTTTCATTCCTTTACTTTTTTATTTCTTCAGTGAAAATCTTGTTACCTTCACAACCAAAATTGTGCATTCATTGATCACTAGTCCTTGGGAGACGACCCGGGAATTAAAATTCTCGGTTTGTATTGGTTTTGAATTGTGACATCTTTTGATTCCAAACTTTGGTTGAGTGTTTTTCGTCGGTTGGGGACTATACTACCAACGGAATTATATTTTGTGTGAAAATTTCCTAACTAACATCCAGCCAACCACCAAGTTTTTTGCCCCGTTGTTGAGGACATCTAAGTGCAATAAGTGCTATAGTTTTGGTTGTTGTGAATATGTGAATAATGTGAATATTTGATTTTTGTTTATTACTTGACACTAATTGATAGATGGCACGTCTATCTAACTAGTAGTAGTAACTAATATTTGATTTGTTTAGTCCTAGGTAAATAGAGATAGTTAGGATATAAATTCATTTGTTCATTGCTTTTGTTAATATTATTGAGTCTTATCTCTTCTTTTCACCATGAGCTATCACCCTTTTGGCTTGGAGTTTGGTTGTTATCATGTTGTAGAGGATGACAATGCCAACATCGGGTCACACCAAGGTATGGGAGGCCAAATTGAGGGATGGTCGCAAGCAAGCAATTCTTGGCAACAAGGACCTTCGCATGGAGCCTATGATCCTAATTCCTATCAACCTCTCATACCTAGTGGAACACACCATCATTACAATTTCTCCCCTCCACATGTTCATGCTCCATTACATGAGACACAACCACCATGCTCTCAAGTCCCTTTGCCATTCCCACCACCAACTCCTCTTCATTTACCTTACCAATCACCATACTTGGAGCAACCTAACCTTCACCATCATCCCACTTAACTCAACCTTCCTCATGAGGAGAACAATCTTCAAGCCTTCATTCAAGAGCAACGGGAATTCCAAAGGAAACAAGACAATTGCATGGTAATTCTTGCCGAGGTCTTATCCCGTTTAACACTTCCCTCTACCTTTAACCACCTTACTCTTCCACAACTTGTGACACCTAGTGGTCCACCCTTGCCGCCTCTATCAATCCTCAAGTCTAGCATTGATGCTATAATTCTGAAAGGAGGCGAGTCACTTGATAAGATAAACCCTTAACCCATTCTTGCCAAGGAGGAGCCTAAAGATGAGTTGATTGTTGGAGATGAGAAATCCATTGAAGATGAAGAAAAGAGAAAAACTCATAGTAGGTACCCAACATGAGCGCTGAGAAGGTTTAATTGATGAAGGAAGCTCAAGAGTGAGAGAACTTGATGACGATGATGAAAGTATCTCACCGATCCCTCATGACCAAGAGGATAGACTACCCCACCAAGAAGCAAGGGAAAATTGGAAACCTCTTCCACCTCATGTTAAATATGCATTCCTTGATGAAGAAGATAAATTTCTGGTGATAGTTGCAATCGATTTTTCCAATTAAGAGGAACAACAACTCCTTGAGGTTATCCGGAAGTACAAGAAAGCGATTGGATGGAGCCTAAGTGACATTGTGGGAATAAGCCCTCAAGTATGCCTTCAGAGAATTTTCTTGGAAGAGGGTGCTAAGCCAATCCATCAACCACAAAGACTGTTAAACTCCACAATTCTTGATGTAGTCAAGAAAGAAGTAACTCGCCTCTTGGAAGCGGACATCATCAATCCCATCTCAGAAAGTGAGTGGGTGAGCCCGGTCCAAGTGGTGCCAAAGAAATTCGGGGAACCATGGTGAAAACGGAAAGTGGAGAGCTTGTTGCAACCCGAATTCAAAATGCTTGGCGGGTGTGCATTGATTACCACCTTCTGAATCAAGCAACGAGAAAGGACCATTACCCGTTGCCGTTTATTGATCAAATATTGGATCGCTTGGCAGATAAATCCCATTATTCCTTTTAGGAATTGTTTTTGCACTAGATAAGTTTCGACCTTATTTGCTAGGCTCTAAATTGGTGGTGTATTCAGACCATGCCGCTTTGAAATATTTGTTGAAGAAGAAGGAGTCAAAACCTAGGCTAATTAGGTGGATATTTCTTTTGCAAGAATTTGACTTAGAGATCAAGGCTAGAAGTAGGTCCCAAAATCTGGTAGCAGACCATTTGAGTCAGCTTGAACATTTAAATGTGGACACTACTCCTATCAACGACTCATTTCCCTTGGATACCTTGCAAGCAATATCTCAAAGTGCTTTTTGGTTTGCCCCAATAGCTAATTACTTGGTCGCTCGTGTTTTTTCCCCACAATTTTTAAAGCATCAAAAGGATAAATTAGAGAGGTGATGCTAAGTACTACCTTTGGGATAATCCACATCTGTGGAGGCTTAGGGCAGACCAAGTAATTAGGAAGTGTGTACCAGAATCCGAGTTTCAGTTTATCCTTCAATTTTGCCACTCTTCTGAATGTGGGGGCCACTTTGGCCCACAGCGAACGACAAAGAAGGTGCTAGACTATGGATTCTGGTGGCCCACTTTATTTAGGGATGCCAACCAATTTTACAAATCTTGTCAACAATGCTAGAAATTTGGAAATACCTCACAAAGAGATGAAATGTCCCAACAACCGATGATTTTCTGTGAAATTTTTTATGTTTGGGACATATATTTCATGGAGCCATTTCCGAATTCCAATGGGTTTTTTCTATATTTTGCTAGCCGTGGATTATGTCTCAAAATGGGTGGAAGCAATTTCTACCAGTTGTGATGGCGCTAATACCATTGCTTCATTTTTAAGAAACAATATCTTTTGTAGATTTGGGTTGCCACGAGCAATCGTGAGCGACCAAGGAACCCATTTTTGCAATAGGAAAATTGAGGCGTTGATGAAATAGTATGGGGTTCTCACAAAGTTTCCACAACCTATAACCCCCAAACCTATGGGCTAGCGGAAGTATCGAACAAGGAGATCAAGAGAATCTTGGAGAAAGTGGTTAACCCACAAAGAAAGGATTGGAGTTCCAGATTAGGAGATGCATTATGGGCATATAGGACCGCCTACAAGACCCCAATTGGAATGAGCCCCTTCCGCATTGTCTTTGGGAAGCCTTGCCATCTTCCAGTTGAAATCCAACACAAGGCGTATTGGGCGGTAAAGCATTGCAATCCGTATTTAAAGGGAGCGGGGATGGAACATAAGCTCCAGTTGGAGGAATTAGAATGTCTTGGGTTAGAAGCATATGATAATTCTAAGTTTTATACGGAAAAGGCCAAGACATTCCATGACCAAAATATAAGGAAGAAGAGCTTTAAGATAGGTGATGAGGTTCTTGTGTACAACTCATGGTTGCGATTGATGCCCGAAAAGTTGAGATCTAGATGGGATGGTCCTTTTAAGGTAGTGGATGTCAATCCCTATGGTGTGGTTGATGAACGAATTTTTGCGTGGTCTAGAATTTTACAATAAATTCTCGTTGTAAGTATAGTTTCTAAATCAACAATAATCCTTTCATACAAAAATTTGGTTGTCACAAGTAACAAACCCCTAAAAATAATAACCGAAGTATTCAAATATCGGATCGTCTCTCAAAGGAATTGCAAGAAAGTGTTCTTGTTATTGGCTATGAAGTATCTTTGGGGTTTTGAGATAGGAAACAAGAAAAGTAAATTGCAAGAATTAAACTAACAACTAGAAAAGCTCTTGGCAAGGAATGAGAAATAGAAGTCCTATCCTCATTATCATCCTCAATTGTGACAAAGAATTATCCATTGCTCCCACTTAGTTAACCTCTAACTATGAAGGAAAGTCAAGTGGATGAATCAATTTGATTCCTCAAATCCTAGTGAACTCCTAAGGAAAGACTAGCTTTAGTGGAATTCAAATCAATTAGCAACTTCTAATTATCAATCAACAAAGGAGTTTGATAACTCAAGAGTCACTAATTACTCAACCAAAGCCAAGAGGAGAAAAATCTAATCTAACATCCTTCCAAGCATTTTGTCAAATACTTGGTAGGCACAAAATAAAAGCATAGAAAACTAATAAGGAAAATAAATCTAAACAACCAATTGCAAACATAAATGACTAACAATTAAAGAGAGTAACAATAAACATAAAGAACATAAATATCATTAAAAGAAACCAAATGTAACAAGAGATCATAAACATAAAAATGGTGGAAAAGGGAAATTAACAAGAGAAGAAGATAAACTAAAGTAATAGAATAAATAAAAGTAGAAGAAAACTAAATTAAAGGAACATTGAACCTAAAATTTGAGAAGAAATAAACCTACAAACCTAAGAACCTAGAGAGAGGAGAGAGCCTCTCTCTCTCTCTAGAAAACTACATCTAAAACCCTAACTAATGTCAAAAGTGAATGAATGAGAAGTGTCTAGTTGATTCCCCCACTCTGCAGCCTCTAGTCTGTGTTTTCAAGCTTAGAACTGGGCCAAAAATAGCCCAGAAATCGCTCCCAGCAATTTCTGATACGTACAGCACGTGGCTCCGTCACGCATACGCGTCGCCCACGCGTACGCGTCGTGATGATTGGATTTTTGATGGTTTAGAATTTCACTAATGAAATCTTGTTGCAAGTATAGTTTCTAAACCAAGCAATAATCCTTTCATACAAAAGATTGTTTGTCACTAAAACAAAACCCTAAAAGTAATAACTGAAGTATTGGAACCTCGGGTCGTTCTCCCTAGGAATTGCAAAAAAAATGTCTTGTTATTGGTTATGAGGTATATTTTGGGGTTTTAAGATGAGAGACAAGAAATATAAATGGCAAGGAAATTCTAATAGCTAAAAAGGTCTTGGCAAGGGTTGGTGGTCAAGGATCTCTATCCTAATCACTAACCACAACTTGAGAATTGGCAAGGATCAATCCCACTAAGTCATCCTCTAACTAGTGGTAAAGAAAAGTCAAATGAGCTATATCAATCCTAGTCCATAAGTCCTAACTCTCCACTAATTCAATTAGTGAGAACTAGAGTTAATGGATCCCAATCATCAATTACTTAGAAATTAGTAATTCAAGAGCTCCTGAATTACCATTCCAAGCCAAGAGCATAAAATTCTACTCTAAAATCCAACCAAGCATTTTAGCAAACACTTGGAAGACACAAAAGATAAGCATAGTAAAGTTGCAACAAGAATAGAATCTAACAACAATACTGCAAAGAATTAACAACAACAATAAAAAGGAACACAATTATTATGAATTACCTCAAATTGAATTGAAAGAAAAGAGAAGGAATAAGAGTGTATCTACAACAAAGTATAGGAACAACATAAAGGAAATTACAACAAAAGAATGAAAGAAGGATGAATGTAATAACAAAGAATTGAAAGGTAGAAGTAGATGAAAACATGAATTAAAATCTAGATCTAAGATTATTGACCTAAACTTAATCCTAATTCTAGAGAGAAGTGAGAGCTTCTCTCTCTAAAACTAACTAATCCTAATCCTAATGTGTGTAAAATGATGGAATCCCCTTTTCTCTCCAATCCTTGGTCCTTTAAAGAATTTTGGCACCAAAGTTGGTTGCAACCTGGGCCCCACAGCTTCTGAGAATCCGCTGGGCACGTTTTCACTTAAAAATCACGTGCCAACATCGACGCGTACGCATACAGCACGCGTGCGCGTCCCTTGAGTTTTTGTGATCCACGCGTGTGCATCCAGTGCGCGTGTGCGTGGATAGGTGCATCTACATCTTTGGCTTTTTTCATGTGTTCTCCACTTTGCATGCTTTTCTCCTCACTCCTTTGGTCCATTCCTAGCCTTTTCTACCTGAAATCACTTGACAAACAAATCAAGGCATCTAATGGAATCAACGGTGAATAAAATCATCAAATTAAAGGTCTAAAAGCATGTTTTCACATTTAAGCACAAATTAAGGGAGGGTCACAAAACCATGCTATTTCCTTGGATAAATGTAGGTAAAAGGTGATAAAATCCCCTAGAATTACTACAAGATAAACCCTAAAAATGGGTTTATCAACCTCTCCACACTTAAACTAAGCATGTCCTCATGCTTGAACTAGGAGAGAGGCAAAGGGTATCAACATTTATTCAATGTAAACTAACTAAGTGCATCCTAAACTATATACAACTATCTACATGAATGCAATTGCTTGGTCAAAATAACTCAATTTCCAAGAAAACCAATATAAGCACAAGGGCTAAAGGCATTAACACCAGGCCAAACCACAATTGAATTGAGTTATTATTAAAGGTTTTACAAACTTGAAAGAAAAGTGATGATCATAGGTGAAAACATGTAATTGAGCAATCGAACCCTCACTGGAAGTGTTTGCACTCTATTCGCTCAAGTGTTTAGGGTTGATTCACTCAATTCTCCCCTAATCATGCTTTCCAAGATTTGTTTTTCTTCTAACAATCAACACTTATTCCGTGCATGCATACAATTATCATGAGGTCTTTTCGTAGGTTGTAATGGGGTTAGGGTCAAGGTAGGATGCATATTTGGTCAAGTGGACTTGATATTTGAATCTTTGATCAACTTAAACTTCCCACCTAACCTATGACAACCTATACAATTCAAAGCTAACCTAACTACCCATACTTTTTTACATACTCATGCATTCTTTTCTTGATTACAACTCATATGCATTGATTTTTATTGGACTTGACTTTAAGGCATTTTGTCCCCTTTTTATTACTCTTATTTTTCTTTCTTTTCCTATTTTTTCTTTTCTTTTCTTTTCTTTTTTTTCCACATTTTTTTTCTTTTATTTTTCTCATATATATTTTTTTCTTTCTTTCAAGCAATACACAAGAACATCAATGCATAAAGTCTAACATTTGATTAATACATGAGTATGTACCCAGTTCCCAATATTTACAACAAAAACAAAAATATTCCTTTTATCCCAACTAATGTCCTAAGTTTCCCCACACTTGAATGATACTTACACACTAGCCTAAGCTAATCAAAGATCCAAATAAAGGAAAATTATTGCTTTTCGCTTTTAGGCTTGTAATGTGCTAAAATAAAGAACAATTGGGTTAAGCGTAGGCTCAAAATTGGTTAACAATGGAGAGTAAAAGGTAGGCTATTTGGGTAAGTGAGCTAATAAAACAATGGCCTCAATCATATAAGTGCATGAATATAAGGAATAATGGACATATAGAATTAAACAAATCAAAGATTACAATCATAGAAAGAGAACAATTGCACACAAGAAGGAAAATAAATGGTTATAAGATGTAACCACACCATTAGCCTCAAAACTCACAAGCTTATGTTCTTAGCTTTAAAAACATGATCCACATTATATATATTTCAAGCAAGTTCTATGAAAAGTTTTCACTCAAATCAATTGAGGTGCTCTATAGATAGAAATCTTGAAAAATCTCTTATTTTGACTAAGCTTATTGTGTGTATATATGCAAAATAAGAAAATGCCCCTAGAAATCCTAAGAGAACTAAAAATGATATGCAAAAGTGTTGGGAATAGAAATTTGTCACCCAAAATTGCCGATTGGTCGGACGACCTCTCCACACTTAAAAGTTTGCACCGTCCTCGGTGCATTCAAAGATGAGAAAGGGGGTACGGCGATGTTCCGAGTTGCTACCTTCAGCTGGTAGGTCAACTGGTGCTGCGTGTTCTTTCTTCTTGCTTCAATTTTTTTGCTTGCGGTGCATCATTCATGAAAAACAAAAATATAACACCATAAGATGAGAAAATACAAAGGGAAGGAAGCATACATTGTTGGAAAGAGGTGGTAATCACTAGAATTGAGTGAGTGAATTAGTGTGACATTAATGACAAATAGGTGTGTGAATTCTAAATTACACGCGGTTTAGAATACACACTAGCATAAAAAGCGGTGTCACAAAAGAAGCATGCACTACACTCATCCTAATATGCTTGAGATGCTTTAAGTAAAATTGTAAGGTAAAACAAGCATTAAAGAAGTATGAGAGCATTTAAGCCCTAACATATGGATGCATATACTCAAGAAACACAATGCATTAAGGTAAATGCACAACATCATCTATCAAGAGATTGCCCAATCAAAGAAAAGGGATTCAAATCACATGGTTGCCAAATCATGCAATTCAAAAAGATTAAACATGCTTAAAGGCAATTCTTTATGTACTTGGTATTCACAAAATGAAGCATGAAGGAATCAAGACCAAGTATCAAAATATAACCTCTACAATATAATCCACTAACGAATAACAAAATGATTATGCTAAAATAGCATTTCGTTAGTAATAAGCAGCAATATGCATTAAACAAAATCAATAATCCAACACTTATAATGAAAAACAAGAATTTTAAATGAAAATTAAACTAACTAAACACTTAACTAACTAACTAAAAGAATTGGTTATAGATGGTGATTGGAAGTGTTGGATGAGGGGTAGGAGAGAGGAAGAATAAAGAAAATGGAAAGAAGTGGAAAGAAGAGAAGAAAGGAAGGGTGTTGAGAAAAGGTGATCCACGCGTATGTGTGATGTACGCGTGGGCGTGGAGGAGGTGAAATGGGAGCGACGCGTACGCGTGGGTCACGCATACGCGTGCATGGCAAACTAGGGAGGTGACGCATACGTGCAAGTGGCGCGCACGCGTGAGTTGGATTGTGCGGGAGGCATAATGCTAGCATGAATCGGGAACAATGCTAACCAATAACATAACACCATTGCAATTCCCCGGCAACGGCACCATTTTGATGATTGGATTTTTGATGGTTTAGAATTTCACTAATGAAATCTCGTTGTAAGTATAGTTTATAAACCAAGAAATAATCCTTTCATACAAAAGATTGTTTGTTTCTAAAAGTAATAACCGAAGTATTGGAACCTCGGGTTGTTCTCTCTATGAATTGCAAAAAAATGTCTTGTTATTGGTTTTGAGGTATATTTTGGGGTTTTGAGATGAGAGACAAGAAATGTAAATGGCAAGGAACTTCTAATAGCTAAAAAGGTCTTGGCAAGGGTTGGTGGTCAATGATCTCTATCCTAATCACTAACCACAACTTGAGAATTGGCAAGGATCAATCCCATTAAGTCATCCTCTAACTAGTAGTAAAAGAAAGTCAAATGAGCTATATCAATCCAAGTCCATAAGTCCTAACTCTCCACTAATTCAATTAGTGAGAACTAGAGTTAATGGATCCCAATCATCAATTACTTGGACATTAGTAATTCAAGAGCTCCTAAATTTTCATTCCAAGCCAAGAGCATAAAATTCTACTCTAAAATCCAACCAAGCATTTTAGCAAACACTTGGAAGACACAAAAGATGAGCATAGTAAAATTACAACAAGAATAGAATCTAACAACAATATTGCAAAGAATTAACAACAACAATCAAAAGGAACACAATTATTATGAATTACCTCAAATTGAATTGAAAGAAAAGAGAAGGAATAAGAGTGGATCTACAACAAAAGTATAGGAAAAATAAAAAGAAAATTACAACAAAAGAATGGAAGAAGGATGAATGTAACAACAAAGAATTGAAAGGTAGAAGTAGATGAAAACATGAATTAAAACCTAGATATAAGATTATTGACCTAAACCTAATTCTAATTCTAGAGAGAAGTGAGAGCTTCTCTCTCTAAAACTAACTAATCCTAATCCTAATGTGTGTAAAATGATGGAATCCCCTTTGCTCTCCAATCCTTGGTCCTTTAAAGCATTTTGGTGCCAAAATTGGTTGCGACCTGGGCCCCACAGCTTCTGAGAATTTGTTGGGCACGTTTTCACTTAAAAATCATGTGCCAGCATCGACGTGTACGCGTACAGTATGCGTTTGCGTCCCTTGAGTTTTCGCGATCCACGCGTGTGCGTCCAGTGCGCGTGCGTGTGGATAGGTGCATCCACATCTTTGGCTTTTTTCAAGTGTTCTCCACATTGCATGCTTTCTGAAGAACTGAAGATTTATGGTTTAGAAGTTATAGTAAACTCTCGTTGTAAGTATAGTTACTAAACCAAGCAATCAACCTTTCTTACAAACGTTTTGGTTGTCACAAGTAACAAACCCCTAAATAAATTGATAACCAAAGTATTTTAACCTCGGGTCATCTTCTCAAGGAATTGCAGGGAGGTATGTTCTTATTATTGGCTATGAAAAAGGTAAAATTTGGGGTTTCGAAAATAAGGAACAAGTATGATAAATGATAAGCGAAATAAATAAATAACTATAAAATAAACTCTTGGTAAGGTATGAGAAATTAGAAGTCCTATCCTAGTTATCCTTATCAATGATGTTGAAAATTGAATCTTAATTCCACTTAGTTAACCTCTGCTGGTGCGAAGGAAGGTCAAGTGGCTAATTAGTTTGATCTTTAAATCCTAGTTAATTCCTAGAAAAAGATTGGGATTATAGAAGTTCAAGCTAATTAGCAAAGATAGCGATTATCGATCACGTTGAGTTTGATAACTCAAGAGTTACTGATTTCTTAACCAAAGCCAGGAATGTAGAAAGCTAAATTAAAATCATATATCCGAAAATATCTCAATAATGTATACTAAATAAGAAAATCAATCCTAACATGGAGTCCATAAATCAAATTGAGAAAATAAATAAAAGGAACATTGAACCTGATTATGAAGATGAAATAATCCTAAAGTGATTAAAAAAAATCCTAAATCCTTTAAGAGGAATCCTAATCCTAATCCTAAGAGAGAGGAGAGAACCTCTCTCTCTAAAAACTACATCTAAAACCAAAATTGTGAATTATGAAAGCCTGTTGAGTCTCTGCAAGTTCCCTGACTTTAATCTGTGTTTCTGGGCTGAAAACTGGGTTGAAATGCGGCCCAGAATCTCTGCCAGCGACTTTTGTAATTCTGCAGATCGCGCACGTCACGCGTCTGCGTCGTCCACGCGTTCGCGTCACTTAGCATTTCTCATACTACGCGTGCGCGTCGTCCACGCTTTCGCGTCGTTCGTGCAGCTTCCAATCCGCGCAGTCGCGTCAGGCACGCAAACGCGTCACTTTGATTTCTTCCATTTCGCGATGTCGCGTGAACCATGCGACCGCGTGACTTCTCGCTAGTCATATCCTCAATTCCTTGTGTTCCTTCTATTTTTGCACGCTTCCTCTTTATTCTCTAAGTCATTCCTGCCCTATGAAGCCTGAAACACTTAACACACAGATCAAGGCATCGAATGGTAATAAGAGAGGATTAAGATTAGCTAAATTAAGACCAAAGAAGCATGTTTTCAATCATAGAACTAAGCTAGGAAGGAATTGTAAAATCATGCAAATCTTATGAATAAGTGGGTAGAAAGCTTGATAAAACCACTCAATTAAATACAATATAAACCATAAAATAGTGGTTTATCAACCTCCCCATACTTAAACATTAGCATGTCCTCATGCTAAGCTCAAGGAAACAAAATAAATGAGTAGGGAAAAGCAAGACTCATGCAATTCAATCTATGAATGTGAATACAACTACATGCAAAATGTTTCTACCTACATGGTGAAAAAGTAAATAAATCCTTCAAGAATAAATATGAACTGGATTTCACTAATTCAAATCACAAAATACAATGCAAATAACTTGAAAGAAAAAGATAGCTCATAAAAGCAGGGAACATAGAATTGAGCGCTGAACCCTTACTGGTAGTGTATATCACTCTAACTCTCAAGTGTCTAGGGTCAATTCTCTCAATTCTCTACTAATCTTGCTTTCGATAGCTTGCTCTTCATCTAACAATCAACAAAAATTTAATGCACCAATACACAAATCAAGAGGTCTTTTAAGGGTTGTAATGGGGTTAGGGTCAAGGTAGGATTGTTTTTGGCCAAGTGGACTAAAATCTGAATCCTTAGTTAACATAAACTTTCCACCTAACTTAAGACAATCCATTTAATTAAAATACAAAATCTAACTTTTCATTAACTGTGTTTTCCACATATACATGCATCCTAAATTTGAGTTCAGTACATATGCATTGATACCAACACTTACTTTGGGGCATTTTGTCCCCTTTTATTACTTGCTTTTTTTTTTATTCTTCTCAATGCATATGATTAAGGTTTTGAATACATAAACATGTTCTTAACATTTTTCATATTTTCATACAAAGTCCAACATACTCAATTCCAAACCAAACGTTTCCAAACCCACTTTTTCCCACACTTAATTCATGAGCATTCTCACTAGTCTAAGCTAATCAAGGATTCAAATTAAGGACATTATTGTTTTCCGCTTAGAGTTAGTGATGAGCTAAAGTAAAGAACAAGAAGTAAAATAGGCTCAACATTGGGTTGCAAAGGATAATAAAAGGTAAGGCCATATGGGTATGTAAGCTCAGTGAAACAAGGCCTCAATCATATAAGTGCATGCATACATCAAATAATGGAAATATAGAATTAAGCAAGACAAAGATCACAATTTTAGAGAGAAAAACACACATCAAAAATAAAATATTGGTTGATAGAATGCAACCAATCAAATAGGCTCAAAATCTCACTAGTTTTGTGTGTTCGAGCTTTAAACCATGTTCCAAAATAAGATTTCTTCAAACAAGTTTTTCAAAAAATTTTATTCAAATTAGTGAAATACTATAAAAAAAATTCCTTGAAGAAGAAAATATTACTTTAACCAAGTAGTAACTAAATGCACAAAATCAAATATGCAAATGCAACAACTAACAAGAAAAATAAACCATTGGTGTTGAGATAGAAGAGTAACTAACCCATGGAGATCGATATCGACCTCTCCACACTTAAAGATTGCACCGTCCTCGGTGCATGCTAAGATGTGCAAGTGGATGGGTTGTGGTTCCTCAGCTAGTGCTCTTTTTGTTCCTTTCCTTGCCGGTGGTTTTGGGGGTAGCTTTCTCTTTTCCTTTCTTAGTGGCCATTCTGAAAAAGGGAAGAGAAAGTAAATTAAATTCTAAGAGATAGAGCAAGGAAGAGGAATGAGTGAGTGATAGTCAATGCACGCTATAGATCAATGAAGGTTACACATGGTCATGACAACATGTGAAAAGTTCATCAAATGGAATAGAATAAGTGCATTAAAGGGTAAGTAGATGCAGGATGTTTATTGGTATGCCGGCAAGGGCAAGAGTAGCATAGATCAAGCATCACTCTGTAACAAACTATCACGTTTGTATTGACAATTAAAATCAATTAATATAATAATAAATGGAATTTGTGAAAGCAGACATTAAATAGAATAATGTAGAAAAGTGCATGATGCCATACGGGCTTTTTCACAAACACATAGCATGCATGGTAAATAAGTCATTCAAAGTATTAAATTGAACATGCAAGCAACCTTTTTTTTAAAAGTTATATAAATGTCAAACAATTCTTTGAATAATCCACAAGCAAATTAAATAAATATCTAACACCAATGAAGATAATGCAATGAGTGAAACTATGCAAATAAATTAAATGAAAGTGAAGAGAGATGAGAAGAAGAAAGTAAGAAAAGGAAGAAGAAAGAAGAAAAAAATAAGAAGGGAAGAAAAGAAGTAGATATAGGGAAGAAAAGATAAGATATTTGGCGGCTCTGGATAAGTTGTGTGGCGCAAGCGACAAGAACGCGTGAGGGACGCGTTCGCACGGTTGGCGCTATTGTCAAGTGACGCGGCCGCGTGAGGTACGCGATCGCGTGAGTAAAATCGTGCTACTAGCGCGAGTGCAGCCGCGCGCTCACGCAACTTTCTGTTTGAAACTCATTTTGCCAAGATTTTGGGTGACGCGGTCGCGTGGGTGACGCGATCGCGTGATAGGCCATATTATGGCGATTGACACGGACGCGTGGGACACGCGTTCGCGTGGCAGGGCTTGTGCTGCTAGCACGAGTCCAGCCCAATTCTAGCGCAACTTTCGGCCATACACCCTTTTTACGTCGAATTTGAGGCACGCGTTCGCGTGGGTGACGCGGACGCGTGGGAGGCATTGTTCCCACATGACGCAGACGCGTCAACAACGCGGTCGCGTGGATCAATTTGTGCCAAAGGCACGCCTCCAGCCACGCTCTCACATGACTCTATGTTCAATTATCCTTTCTTCAAAATGCACTGGTAACGCCGACGCGTCAGCGACGCGGTCGCGTCGCATGCGGATTTTTTTTATTATTATTATGCAGTATGCAGAGTGCAATGCTTAATATGAATGCTATGCATGATTCCAGGTTTAATAAAAATTCAAAAACAAACAAAACATATTAGAATTAAAACTGAAAAGGGACGATTGATAAACCCATATTTCATGAGATATTTTGTGCTTAGTTTGAGTGATTTATTCAATCCTTCACCCACTTATTCATATTAATTGCATGGTTTTACTTTCCTTTCCTTATTATGTGATGTATGTGAAAAACATGTTTCCTAAGCTTTAAAATTAATTATTTTAATTACCTTTATTTCCATTCGATGCCGTGATTAGTGTGTTGAGTAGTTTCAGATTTTCTAAGGCAGAATGACTTAAAGGATGGAAAAGGAAACATACAAAAATGGAAGGAAAATGCGAAACGAAGCTTCAAAGAAACTGGCAGCCACGCGATCGCATGGACGACGCGATCGCATGCCAAAGGCAAAGAAGCAGCGATGCGGCCGCATGACTGACGCGACTGCACGCCTTAAGCATAACGCATACGATGCAGACGCGTGACTGACGCGACCGCGTGGAAAAGAAAAGCTCCGAATAACGCGACCGCGTGACCCACGCGGACGCGTGACAGAGGCCACAAATCAAAATTTACAGAATACGCCCCAGCGATTTCTGAAGCCCTTTTTGGCCCAGATCCAAGTACAGACAGCATGGACTAGAGGTTATAAAGTGTGGGAATGCATCCATTCAGGGGGAGCTCGCATTTTTATTTTCAATGATTTAGATTTAGTTTTGAAGGAGGTTCTCTCCTCTCTCTCTTAGGATTTAGGAATTCTCTTTGTTTTTAAGAGCGACTTTCGATCCAGGTTTTATATTCCTTTGTTTTAAGATTACCTTTCACTATGTTTATTTATTCCAGCTTTGAATATATTATTTACTTTTATGATTCAAGTTATGAATTATTCCATGTTACAGATTATTATTAATGATATTTGAAGTATTCTAGTTTATGATTGTTCCTTTTAATTATCATTGTTTCCAATTTGAAGATATTTTTTTTCCAGTAATTTACTTTCTCTCTTTTGGTCTTGGTTAAGAAATCAGTAACTCAACAGTTATCAAACTCAGCATAATTGATAATCGTTATCTCGCTAATTGAACTGAACTTAGATAATCCCAACTTTTTCTTAGGAAATAAATAGGATTCGAAGGTTAACTAATTAGTCCCTTGACTTTCCTTTACTTTAAAGGTTGACTAAGTGGAAATTAGATACAACTTTCATTATTATTGAGAGAGATCACCAAGTTGGACTTCCAATTTCTCTTACCTTGCCAAAAGTTGTTTTTACAGTTATTAATTACTTTTAATCGCCATTTAAATTAATTGTCATTTAAATCACTTGCTTCTCATCTTCTAAACCCCGATTACAACCTTTATAGCCAATAATAAGAACATACCCCCTTGCAGTTCCTTGAGAAGACGACCCGAGGTTTGAACACTCGGTTAACAATTTTTAAAGGGGTTTGTTACTTGTGACACCCAAACGTTTGTACGAAGGGATTTTTGTTGGTTTAGAGACTATATCTACAACACGACTGTTTTTATGAACTTCTTTACTGGCAAAAATCCTAACGTCAAAATGGCGCCATTGCCGGGGAACTGCTAACGTGTGCCTTATTATTGGTTATTGTAAATATTTTTCTTTTGTTTGTTTATTTATTTTTAATTTTCCTTTTTAAGTTTATTTGCTACCATGAACTCTCACCCCTCTCGCTTTGAGTTTGGTTCTAACTTTGTTGAAGGAAATAGAAGTTATAGCAGGAATATGCATCAAGGTCAGACCAATCAAGGATGGATGGAGCCAAGAGGATCTAATCAACCCTTTAGGCAACAACACCCTTTGAGATATCCTGGACAAAGACCATTCTACAATGCATACCCAGCTGAAAGATACGGTGGACAACCTTGTAACTACCAACAAGCCCCACCCCGTGCATATAGGCCACCCTCTCAACATAACCTTGAACCACCACACTCACAAGCTTCTTTTCACCATTCGCCACCATATGATCCTTCCTTACCCCAATACCAATCCAATCACTCCCAATCACTACCATCCTATTTTGTATCATGTCCAAGTCCAGCAACCCGAGAAGCAAAGGTTCGCCTAAAAGACACAGTAGATAATCTTTAAACAACCATTCAACAACTGGAGCAAGCAGTAATTCAATGGATTTCTAGGTGCTCAAATACACAAGGATCAGCCACAGCCCCATGTGGACAGTCTAATGAAGAACGAAGCATGAAAGAGATACCAGAAACTCCAATGGACAAGGCAGAGAATGAATTCGTACTAGAACAAATAGAAGAAGCTGTCATTGTCCAAGAAGAAGAGTTGGTTGAGGATCTAGGAGATGCTGAACCTCCATGGGAATCCAGAACTAAGGAGAACTCCGTCAGGGACGTTACAATTAATGCTGAGGAGGATGGTACACAATCCCCAAGGCAAGTCGTTTATGAAGAATCAGACGGAATAATCCAAGAAGCAAATTCCCTTAATGATGACAGCCACAAGTCTAGCTCTCTTGGTAATGAACTTGCATCCGCAAGTGAATTCTCTGAGATCGAAGAATCTTCCCCAAGTGAATGCGAAGATGATGCGGAGGTAGACTTCTCTCAACCTCCAATCTATGACTCAAGTGATGAGGAAGACATAGGAGACTTCGACCAGGACACAGATACAATTAAGGACTCTTGCAAGGGTGTAGAGGAATTCACAGAAGAGCATAAGGGAGTAGAACTTACAGAACCACCCGAAACACCTATCCCAAGGCCACTACCACCTAATACAAGCTTCAAGTGGGTACAATCCTTAACTTATAACTTTACTTATTCACTTGAATATGGTTTACTTGAAACAGATGGCCAACTTAGAGCTCTCTGCGGCTTTAAGAGTAAGAGGAAAATGGCTCATACTCAGAGCTGGTGCACAAGGTTCAATAAAGTTCCACGCTTCACCTCGAAGTACACGGATTGGTATCGTGCTCAATTGCATGGATCACGGGAAACGTTTGGTTACCATGGTGAGATTCTACTCTTTAAACCGCCCGGATGGAAACAGGTAGATCAAGACGGAGGCGGATTTAAAAGCAAGGCTTGGAATCCTGGAGTTTATTCTGACATTTATCACCCCGGGAACCTAAAAATCTGTTTGAAGCTGCTCAGAAGCTTCACATGCCTAGTTTGGGACCCTGGAGGCTATTGGCATTCCAAGCACTGGTGGAGATTTTTGGACGAATTTAAGCATAAGCCACCATAACAGGAAGCTCCTCCAATGTCCAACTTTAGGACTTTAACTAAAAGTGCTAGGTGGGAGATAGCCCACCATGGTATGGTCGTTTCCTTTTCAGTTTATTTCAGGTTGTTTGTTTTTATTTTTATTTCCTTTTCATTTTACTTTAGTGAACCTGGAATCATGCATAGCACTCATATTAATCACTGTATTCTGCATTGTTCATGCACAAAAAAAGGGTGTACGACGCGATCGCATGCCCCATGCGATTGCGTCCTATTGCGAAAACACAACCCACGCGGCCGCGTGACCCACGCGGCCGCGTGACCTGAAGATCGGCGTAAAAATCCAACGTGCAGAACGTTAGGCTGGAATCGTGCGGCCCGTGTGCGTTTTGCACAATTTGGCCCATGCGATCGCATGCCCCATGCAATCGCGTCATTTGCAAAAACAATATCCCATGCGACCGCGTGAGCGACGCTATCGCATCGCATGGATTGCACTACAACCTCGAAGGAGACAGAGAGTTGCGCTGAAACAGCGCTGGAGTCGTGCGTTTAGCACAACTTCCAGCGACGCGATCGCGCGACCCACGCGATCGCATCACCCCCATTTTCACCCCCACCACGCGACCGCGTGCCTCACGCGGCCGCGTGGATTTAAAAATATAACTCTCCTAGGTCACGCGAAACCCCAATTCGCGTAGCCCACCCCCCCAATCTTCTTCCCCTTCTCTCTTCCCTCAACCCTCAACCACCACTCAGCCACCCTCGCCGCCACCTCCCCCACCGCTCAACCACCGGCGTCCACCCATAGTCGCCACCCAACCCCCTTTTTTTCCCCTTCCTTTCTTCTTCTTTCTTCCCCTTCACCCCCTCCTCCGTCACTGCCCCCCCTCCGCGCTGCCACACACCGCCGCCGCCGTCCACCACCACCTCCTTTTTCCCCTCCCTAACCACTGCCCCTCCGCGCCGCCGTGCCCTCCACTGCACCGGAAGCCACCGCCGCCACCACCCAGCCACTTTTCCATCCCGTTCTACTTCTTTCGCTTCCCAGGTTCCACAGCACGCACTCTTTTTATCCGTTTGTTGTTTTCTTATTTTCTTTTTCGTTTATGTTCATGTTTAGGCTAGCTAGATATGCATGTTGTAGTGGATTTTAGGTTATTAGGTAGTTTAGACTGTGGTTAGTGGATTTAGGTCTGTTTATTTGCACTGTTCTTGCTTCTATTTTATCATATTTGCAAATATGATGTTGCTGATATCTTGTTCATATGCTGTATTTCTTGTATCTTGCTGCTCTTTACATTGAATTTTCATGTTTATATTATCTATATGTACCTGCAGCTTGACTTTTTAATTCATATGAACTGCTTTGATTGCTGTTTATTTTCCGGGATAATCCATATTTAGCCGGAATGCTGCCCAAATTTCTATAAAATATTTTCATTCATGTTTTGGTTTGGCAATTTGAACTCTGTTTTACTCTGCTTTACCCGGACCATTTCATGAGTGCTTAGGCATGCTTTGTTATCCTTTAGATTTCCTGGTTTTTCAACTGCATCTGTGGTGTTCTGATTCCAATTCTTCTTTATATCTCTTTGAATCAGCATCCGATTGTTTTCCTTATTTGGTTATGAGTTATTTCTATTCATACCTGTGAATCCTGGTTACATGGAATATTTTCTTTATGCCACTTACCTTAACCCACTTTTTATTGACTCACTAATTTTAACTTCCTACCTTCCTTTTTCAAATTCTAACCATACTAATTTCTTTTGAAATCCCTTTTTTGACTTTCCACTTTCCCCTAACTTTCTATCCATGGCATATTGATTGTTTTTCTATATAACTTGAATTCTGATACATTTTGGATTTTACATTATTCCTTTCACACTTTTAAACTGCTTTACATTCCTTAATACACCTTTACCTAACTCATTTACCTCATTCACATTCTCCTTTGCCGCTTTGAGTTTCTTTGTTTAATTGCCTATTTGCTTTCATATTTTTATATTTCTTGGTTTTCTGTTTTCCAGGATGTCTACCTCACAGAGAAAAGGGAAAAGCAAGGCTACTGGCAAGCGTAAAAGAGGAGACCCCTCCCAGTCCATCATTGACTTAATGCATGATTCTTCATGGCGGGAGAAGAACTTTACATAGCAGGAAAAAGCTGACCAGCTACTCCCTGCAAATGATCTCACAAAATTTACAAACCGGTACTATGAGCTGAAGTACCCGGCATTTGCAACCTCTAGGAACCTATACCTGGAGAGAACTCTGAAGATTCCAGAAGCCCTCCGACAGTACACCACTGAGCAAATCAAGCAAAGAGGATGGTTCTTTCTGGAAAGAGCACTGGCAGAGGTTAATGCATCTTGGGTTAGGGAATTCTACTGCAACTACTACCTTACTACCCTAGATGCAGTGAACCTGAGAGGAAAACCGATTTTGGTAACTGAGGAGGCCATAGAGCACATTCTCCAGCTCCGGGCCAAGTCTGATCAGCCTGATGGTTATAAAAAGGCTGAGGAGGACATGCGTCTGCTGTGTTTTGATTGGGATGCTGTGAAGGCCCGGATAGCTCTCGACCCGACTGTTCCCTGGGAGATGGGTCAGGACACCACCATGCCCAGAGGGATCAAGAGGGTGTACCTAAATGATGAGGCTCGGCTTTGGCATCAAATCTTGAGCAACTATGTGATGCCGAGTACTCATGCGACGGAGATTCCGGCTGCCATGATCACCCTCCTATGGTGTGTGATGGAAGGTAAGGACCTTTATCTACCATGCTTCATCCGGCATTATATGGCCAGGGTCCATGTCCAAGGCACCCTCCCTTTTCCTTATCTGGTTACACAGCTAGGCCGTCAAGCTGACGTGCCATGGGAGGATGCCGATGAGAGACCACCAGCAGCGGACTGCAGGAAGATCATTCCTCACAGCAGGAACTTCCTAGCTTTGGGTACAGACACCACCATTCACTGCTACTGATGAGACAGCCCCACCGTCCGCTGGACCCTCTTCATCCACTGCTGCCCTTGCTGCCACCACTGCCCCTCCACCTGCCTCAGAGCCCGTATACCGCCTAGTGCACCACCTTTTTCGCCAGCTTGATCAGATGGAGCGCCGTAACCAGCGCCGGTATGAGAGATTGGAGCGTCACAGCCAGCGTCGCTATACGCATCTGAAGCTGATGATCCGACAGGGCGCTGACATCCCCTCCGAGCCCGACACACCATCCGACCCATCAGAGGAGGAGGAGGAGACTCATTCCCAGGCGGAGACCCATCAGCAGGCAGGCGCAGAGCAGGCTGCCCCACACCAGGAGGTCCCACATCAGATTGAGGCTGCAGTTCCGCAGATCCCGATCCAATCAGCACCTCCTCTACAGCAGCCAGACCCTCAGCCCACCCCCACCACAGAACCTCCAGCTACTACCCCTACCAGTGATGACACCCCTTCACACCTGGCCTGACTGAGCATCAGGGACGATGCTTCATTTTAAGTGTGGAAAGGTCACCATCTCTGGCGTTTTTATTTTGGTGAACCACTACATCTCTTTTTCTTTTATTTTGGATATTTTCTGTATTTTTCCTTTTTATTGTTATTTTCTGAGTACTTATACATTGCTACTTTGATGTATTTCTACTCTATTTATGCATTTTGCATTTTTAGTTCATATTTTAGCTATTTAGTTTATTTTAGTTATTTAGTTTAGTTTGCAATCCTAACTTATTAGTGGATTAATTAGTATAGTTTACCCTTTTTAACATAAGATAGCATAGTCTAAATTGAAAAATATAAAAAGGAAGTAAGCTAGGAAATTGAACATAATAGATTTAAATTCATAAACCTTGTATATATAAGCATTACATGATGTAGTTAAGCTGACAACATTTCATCAAGGAGGAACATTAAAACTTTAAAAGCCACCCTAAATAATTTTTTTGATGAGAATAATGGGAATGTTTAACTAAACATGCATAACATATATGAATGATATCTGATGCTTGAGTTAGAGAACACACAGCCTGTGAGTCTTGAGCTTAATTGTATGGTTGCATTTAAACCATAATTTTATTCCTGTGTGTTTCGCTTCTTTTTATTCTGATGTTCTTTACTTTGCTTTAATCTATATGTCCAATTATAGAATATAGAATGTAGATACATACCAAAAGAATGATTGAGGCCATCATTTGATTTTAGCTCACTGATAAACCCCATTTTTAGGGTTTATCTTGTATTGAATTTAGAGTATTTTGATGACCTTTTCTCGCATTTAGCCTATAAATTGGCATGGTTTTGTTATCTCTCCCGTAATTGTGTTTAAGTGTAAAAACATGCTTTTTAAGCCTTTAATTTGATAATTTTAATTCCTCTTTGATTCCATAAGATGCCTTGATGTGTTTGCTAGTAATCTCAGGATTGAAATAGGTTAGACATGGATCAAGGGAGCAAGGAAGAAAGCATGCAAGTGGAGAGAAGCACAAAAACCAAAGAATTGATCTTGACCAAGCACGCGCACGCGCATAAGGCGCTCGCGCGCACATTGCAGAATCGGCCAGGGACGCGCACGCGTACCGTGCGCGCACGCATCGATGATCGCACATGACTTCATTAAAGCAACACATGCCTGGCGATTTGAGAGGGTTTCTGAACCCATTTTGGCGCCAATTACTGATAGAAAGGAAAAAAAGGATCAAGGATTGAATTAGGAGGGAGTGACCATTAGTCATAGTTTTAGTTTAGAGTAGTTTAGAGAGAGAAGCTTTCACTTCTCTCTAGGATTAGGATTAGGTTAATCTCTCCTCTTAGATCTAGGTTTAATTCATGCTTCAATTCACTTTTCCTTCATCAAGTTTTAATCTTCCCCTCTTCCTCTTTCTAGTTATGTACTTTAATAATTGTAATTCTTCATTTTGTTTTGGATAGATTGTTGTTCCTTTGTTTCCTTTCAATAATGCAATTTGAGGTAATTCATGATAATTGTGATTTCCTTGATTGTTATTGTTAATTCTTTGCAATAATTGTTGTTAGATTTCATTCTTGTTGTTGATTTACTATGCTTTCCTTTTGTGCCTGCCAAGTGTTTGATGAAATGCTTGGTTGAGTTCTAGTGTAGATTTTGTTCCTCTTGGCCTAGGTAGAGTAATTAGTGACTCTTGAGTTATCTAATTCCTTTGTTGATTGATAATTAGAAGTTGCTAATTGATTTTAATGTCTCTAAAGCTTGTCATTCCCTTAGGAGTTGATTAGGACTTGAGGAATCAATTTGATTCATCCACCTGACTTCCCTCTATGGTTAGAGGTTAACTAAGTGGGAGCAATGAACAATTCTCATCACAATTGAGAAAGGTAACTAGGATAGGATTTCTAGTTCTCATATCTTGCCAAGAGCTTTGTTTGTTGTTAGTTTATTTGTCTTGCCATTTATCTTTCATGCCTTTTATCAAAACCCCAAAATAATTCATAACCAATAACAAGACACTTCATTGTAATTCCTAGGGAGAACGACCCGAGGTCCAATACTTCAGTTTATAAATTTTGGGGTTTGTACTAGTGACAAACAACTTTTTGTATGAAAGGATTATTGTTTGGTTTAGAAACTATACTTTACAACGAGATTTCATTAGTGAAATTCTAAACCGTCAAAAATCTAATCATCACTCACTTACCCCAAAAATAGCTTACCTTTTACATCACCCTTGTTAGCCCCCCTTGAGCCTTTTAAAACCCCTTTATTCTATTTAGCCAAATTACTAGCCTTAAGCAGAAAAACAAAAGAAAATCCCAAGTGAATCCTTGGTTAGCTTAAGATAGAAAATTATAAATAGAGTAAATTGTGAAAAATCTTTTGGGAACATGGATGATAGAAACAAAAGGTAGAAAAAGTTGAAAGAAATAAAATAACTTAGAAATTTTTGGAAGCATGCTCATGAGAAATCAAAGCGACTCAATTACCATGTGCAAATAATAATAATAATAATAATAATAATAATAATAATAATAATAATAATAATAATAATAATAATAATAATAAGAATTGAGGCATGAGCATGTAACAACAAGTGGGAAAATATGGAAAAATAGGTAAACAAATTTTGTTGTATTAAATATGTATATTAGGTGAGATCTTAGTCTAATTAAGGATTCACTTATTAGCTCACTTATCCCTATACATAAATCCTTACCTTTACCTTGGCCCCATTACAACCTTAATTAAAGACCTCATGATTTTTGGTATGACTATACTCTATAATTATTGATTGGTTAGATGAAGAACAAAGTTATAGGAAGTAAGAATAAAAAAAAAGTAGAGTGAATAAACCCAATAAACACTGAGTGACTAGAGAGTAAACACAAAATCCAGTGAGGGTTCAATAACTCATCAACATATATCTGTGCTTAAATTACTAATTGTTTTGCAAGTTTGTACAATATTTTTCTTTCCCATCTCATTTGCTAAAATGCTTTATTATTTGAGGGTTGGCTATATATACATATGACTCCTTGAGAATGTGAATTAATTTGGCTACATGTAAGCTTTATATATGAGTGGATAAATTGGAATTGCATGACTCATTTAGGTAGATGCATTTAGAATAGGATGCATTGCATAACATTCCACCACTTTAACCTAACCTTAATCTTCATCTTGGATTTAGCATGAGAACATGCTATTGTTTAAGTGTGGGGAGGTTGATAAACCCATATTTCATGAGATATTTTGTACTTAGTTTGAGTGATTTATTCAATCCTTCACCCACTTATTCATATTAATTGCATGGTTTTACTTTCCTTTCCTTATTATGTGATGCATGTGAAAAACATGTTTCCTAAGTTTTAAAATTAATTATTTTAATTACCTTTATTTCCATTCGATGCCGTGATTAGTGTGTTGAGTAGTTTCAGATTTTCTAAGGCAAAATGACTTAAAGGATGGAAAAGAAAACATACAAAAATGGAAAGAAAATGCGAAACGGAGCTTCAAAGAAACTGGCACCCATGCGATCGCATGGACGACGCGATCGCGTGCCAAAGGCAAAGAAGCAGCGACGCGGCCGCATGACTGACGCGACCGCGCGCCTTAAGCATAACGCATACGATGCGGACGCGTGACTGACGCGACTGCGTGGAAAAGAAAAGCTCCGAATAATGCGACCGCGTGACCCACGTGGACGCGTGACAGAGGCCACAAATCAGAATTTATAGAATACGCCCCAGCGATTTCTGAAGCCCTTTTTGGCCCAGATCCAAGTACAAACAGCATAGACTAGAGGTTATAAAGTGTGGGAATGCATCCATTCAGGGGGAGCTCGCATTTTTATTTTTAATGATTTAGATTTAGTTTTGAAGGAGGTTCTCTCCTCTCTCTCTTAGGATTTAGGACTTCTCTTTGTTTTTAAGAGTGACTCTCGATCCAGGTTTTATATTCCTTTGTTTTAAGATTACCTTTCACTATGTTTATTTATTCCAGCTTTGAATTGATTATTTACTTTTATGATTCAAGTTATGAATTATTCCATGTTACAGATTATTATTAATGATATTTGAAGTATTCCAGTTTATGATTATTCCTTTTAATTATCATTGTTTCCGATTTGAAGATATTTTTATTCCAGTAATTTACTTTCTCTCTTTTGGTCTTGGTTAAGAAATCAGTAACTCAACAGTTATCAAACTCAGCATAATTGATAATCGTTATCTCGCTAATTGAACTGAACTTCGATAATCCCAACTTTTTCTTAGGAAATAAATAGGATTCGAAGGTCAACTAATTAGTCCCTTGACTTTCCTTTACTTTAAAGGTTGACTAAGTGGAAATTAGATACAACTTTCATTATTATTGAGAGAGATCACCAAGTTGGACTTCCAATTTCTCTTACCTTGCCAAAAGTTGTTTTTACAGTTATTAATTACTTTTAATCGCCATTTAAATTAATTGTCATTTAAATCACTTGCTTCTCATCTTCTAAACCCCGATTACAACCTTTATAGCCAATAATAAGAACATACCCCCTTGCAGTTCCTTGAGAAGACGACCCGAGGTTTGAATACTCGGTTAACAATTTTTAAAGGGGTTTGTTACTTGTGACACCCAAATGTTTGTACGAAGGAATTTCTGTCGGTTTAGAGACTATATCTACAACGCGACTGTTTTTATGAACTTCTTTACTGGCAAAAATCCTAACATCAACGATCATAGCATGGTGGGTTGTCTCCCACCTAGCACTTTTAGTTAAAGTCCTTAAGTTGGACATTTGGCGAGCTCCTTGTCATGGTGGCTTACGCTTGTACTGATCCAGGAATCTCCACCAATGTTTGCAAGTCCAACATCCTCCGGGATCCCAAATCTTTTTTCTACACCCGTCTTCAAGTTGATTATCATGATTCCATCTGGGTGGTTCAGCTTTAGAATTCTCACTGAAGCATCCAAACAACTTCCTAAACCCATTCAATTGAGCTCTATAGCAACCTTTGCGTTTAAATTTTGAGCTTCCAACAATAATGAACCTTGCAGGACAGATCTTACCACTGACCATCTTCTTCTTACTCTTAATGCCACAAAGAGCTCTAAGTTGACCATCCGTCTCCAGTAGCCTGTATTCAAGTGGAATTAGAAAGCTAAGGGATATGAATTTTACCCTCTTGAATGTTGTGAAGGATGATGGCAACTTAGGGGGAGGTGTTTTTAATGAACGTGCAAGCTCCACTCCCTTGTGCTCTTCTTTGACATCTTCCACCTCTTTGCAAGCTTCTTCAATTTCAACCTCTTCCTCTTGGTAGCTTTCTTCCAATTTAATCTCTTCTTTATTGCGCACCAAGGGCATGGGAGGTTGTGCCTCTTCTTCTTGTATCTCCATCTCTTGATTAACCTCTTCCAAGTCTTCTATTATGACATGCCTTGGAGGTTGTATACCCTCCTCAACATCAATTTCAAATACCTTGGAAGGAGGCTTTATGACTTGAATTTCTCATGGAGGTTCTGCATCTTCTAAGTTTTCAACCACTTCTTCCTCTTCAATAATTCTGGCTTCCTCCACTTGTTCCAGTACAAATTCATGCTCCTTACTGTCCACTGGAGTTTCTAATGTCTCCTTCATGCTACGTTCTTCATTAGATTGTCCACATGAAGCCATGGGGTTCCTTGAGTGTTCGAACGTCGGGAAGCTAATTGATATATTGCTTGCTCTAATTGATGAAGGGTTGCATGAAATTGATCTACTGTTTCCGAAAAATGATCCCTTGACTCTTGTTCCTCCTTGATGATTACCTTTCCGTGACAACTCCCTTCAATTACTCCTTCATCTTCAAGGGTCTCTCCTACCTTCACCTTTAGTGCCTCCTCTAGCTCCTTATGAAGTATGGATTCGCGAAGATGATCCTCTCTCTCTTGTTCCATATCAATAGCATCATTGGGATTATCTTGCTCTTAGATTGATGGATGTGGGTGCTCTTCCATGGATGCTGGTGATGGGATGGGTGGATCATTATGTGGTTAAAAAGGAAGTGCACTAGAGCTTGAGGGTTGATTGTTGAAGGTATTTGGTGGTCCAATTCGGGCGGTGAGAGCTTGTATAGTAGAGTTTAGATCGGTAAATGCTTTCTCTATGGAGGTTTGGGATGGATAGGAGGGTTCATTTGTTGGGAGAAGGGGTTCATGGTAGGAAGGTGGTTCATCTTGATAATGATAAGGAGATAGTGTATATTGAGGTGGTGGTTCTGTGTATGGTTTATTTGGCTTATAAGGTGGTTGGTATGGTGGGTACGGGTTAGGATCGTATGAGGGTGTTTTGTGGTAAGGGGCTCGTGAGTATGGTGGTCCAAAGCTATGTTGAGGAGGGGGTTCATTGGCGTATGGAGGTGGTTGTTGCCATGATGGTTGATTAAATCCTTGTGGCTCTTCCCATCTTTGATTGTTCCAACCTGGATGCCTGTTCCCATTATAATCTCCTCTTCCTGCAACATAGTTGTAACCAGACTCATAGCCAAAGGGGTGAGAGTTCATAGTAGTAGAAGAAAATAAAAACAAAAACTAACAAAAAGAAAATATTTTGAAAAAGATATGATTTTTGAAAAAAAAGATAAGATAAGATTTTTGAAATAGATATGATTTTTGAAAAAAAATATGATAAGATTTTTGAAATTTAAAACTAAGATAAGATAAGATAAAAAATTTTAAAATAAAAATCTGAATTTTTTTTTGAAAAATATTTACAATAACCAATAATAAGGCACACGTTTGCAATTCCCCGGCAACGACGCCATTTTGAAGAACTGAAGATTGATGGTTTAGAAGTTATAGTAAACTCTCGTTGTAAGTATAGTTACTAAACCAAGCAATCAACCTTTCTTACAAACGTTTTGGTTGTCACAAGTAACAAACCCCTAAATAAATTGATAACCGAAGTATTTAAACCTCGGGTCGTCTTCTCAAGGAATTGCAAGGAGGTATGTTCTTATTATTGGCTATGAAAAAGGTAAAATTTGGGGTTTCGGAAATAAGGAACAAGTATGATAAATGATAAGTGAAATAAATAAATAACTATAAAATAAACTCTTGGTAAGGTATGAGAAATTGGAAATCCTATCCTAGTTATCCTTATCAATGATGATGAAAATTGAATCTTAATTCCACTTAGTTAACCTCTGCTGGTGCGAAGGAAGGTTAAGTGGCTAATTAGTTTGATCTTCAAATCCTAGTTAGTTCCTAGAAAAAGATTGGGATTATAGAAGTTCAAGCTAATTAGCAAAGATAGCGATTATCGATCACGTTGAGTTTGATAACTCAAGAGTTACTGATTTCTTAACCAAAGCCAGGAATGTAGAAAGCTAAATTAAAATCATATATCTGAAAACATCTCAATAATGTATATTAAATAAGAAAATCAATCCTAACATGGAGTCCATAAATCAAATTGAGAAAAAATTAAAAGGAACATTGAACCTGATTATGAAGATGAAATAATCCTGAAGTGATTAAAAAAAATCCTAAATCCTTTAAGAGGAATCCTAATCCTAATCCTAAGAGAGAGGAGAGAACCTCTCTCCCTAAAAACTACATCTAAAACTGAAATTGTGAATTATGAAAGCCTGTTGAGTCTCTGCAAGTTCCCTGACTTTAATCTGTGTTTCTGGGCCGAAAACTGGGTTGAAATGCGGCCCAGAATCTCTGCCAACGACTTTGTAATTCTGCAGATTGCGCAAGTCACACGTCTGCGTCGTCCACGCATTCGCGTCACTTAGCATTTCTCGTACCACGCGTGCGCGTCGTCCACGCTTTCACGTCGTTCGTGCAGCTTACAATCCGCGCGGTCACATCAGGCACGCGAACGTGTCACTCTTATTTCTTCTATTTCGCGCGGTCGCGTGAGCCATGCGATCGCGTGACTTCTCGCTGGTCATCTCCTCAATTCCTTGTGTTCCTTCCATTTTCGCATGCTTCCTCTTTATTCTCTAAGCCATTCCTGCCCTATGAAGCCTGAAACACTTAACACACAGATCAAGGCATTGAATGGTAACAAGAGAGGATTAAGATTAGCTAAATCAAGACCAAAGAAGCATGTTTTCAATCATAGAACTAAGCTAGGAAGGAATTGTAAAATCATGCAAATCTTATGAATAAGTGGGTAGAAAGCTTGATAAAACCACTCAATTAAATACAATATAAACCATAAAATAGTGGTTTATCACTTTCCACCTCACTCCTTTGGTCAATTCCTAGCCTTTTCGACCTGAAATCACTTAACAAAAAATCAACGGTGAATAAAAATCATCAAATTAAAGGTCTAAAAGCATGTTTTTACATTTAAGCACAAATTAAGGGAGAGTCACAAAACCATGCTAGTTCGTTTGATAAATGTGGGTTAAAGGTGATAAAATTCCCTAGAATTACTACAAGATAAACCCTAAAAATGGGGTTTATCACGTCGCTTATCTGCCGTACTATCCATGTGTACGCGTAATCCACGCGTACGCGTCGCCTAACAGCAAGGCAACTATGGCAAATTGCATATCATTTTGAAGCCCCGGATGTTAGCTTTTCCAACGCAATCAGAACCGCCTCATTCGGACCTTTGTAGCTCAAGTTATGTCTGATTTAGTACGAAGAGGTCAGACTTGACATGTTTGTAATTCCTTCAATTTCTTGTATTCCTTCCACTTTTGTATGCTTCCTTTCTACCTTCTAAGCCATTCCTGCCCTATAAAGCCTGAAGACACTTAGCAAATATATCACGGCATCGAATGGTAATAAGAGAGGATTAAAAATAGCAAATTTAAGGCCAAAGAATCATATTTTCAATCGTAGCACAAAATTAGGAAGAAAAATGTAAAACATGCTATATCTATGAATAAGTGTGAGAATAGTGGATAAAATCCACCAAATTAAGCACAAGATAAACCCTAAAAATGGGGTTTATCAGTGGTTGAGGTAGTTCACCCTATCAATGGAACTACATTGAAAATCAATGGTCATAGGATGAAACCTTACCACACACAACCTAAGAGGTCCCACATGCTCAATGAACTTATGCAAGTCCAACTTAGGACTTTAAACAAAAATGCTAGGTGGAAGACACCCAACCATGGTAACATTGTTCTATCCCTTCTCTTTTTACTTATAGTTCTTTGACTTAATTACTTTTTGGTAGAATTGGTTTATATAGGATTGGTTTATATATCTTTGAGTTAGATAGGTTCATTTGCTTTTGGGTCATGAATGTTGGCATGTTTGTGCTTTTGGGGTTGAAATTTTGCGGGTCAAAATCAGAAACTAGACCGTGAGTTTGCTTCGGATGCGAGTAATGCGACGGAATCAGATCCACTGAAGAGAGATAAGCAGATAAAGTTGGTATGATATATTGCTAGGACCAAGGTTTAGCTTAGTTTTATCTTATGGAATGTCACCGTTATGGCTGGAAAAGCTTAGAGTTCGTTTCGAAGAACCAATGAGAAAGGAAAATTCTGGTGAATTGTTGAAGTACAGAGATAAGTCGAAAGGAAAAAAATATGTGAGTGTGATTTAGGCTTGATTTTGGCTGGGTTTGATAATGTGTGACATTTGACTTTAGTTATGATTAGTAGAAATTCATTAGTTGTTTAGTATGTTTAAGTGAGGTTGAATTGTATACATTGGAGAAATTATAAATTTATTGAATAATTAAATGTGGAATAAACAGTATGGTAGTATTGTGGACCTTAGGATTTTGTTGAATGAGTGGAGAAAATAGAGAATAGAATATTTTAGGTGTTAGGACGATTGAGCATGTTATGAGTGTGATTGTATGGATGGTATTGAAATTATGATTAGTATATGAACTGTTGTTGGGTTTGAGTGACTTGTTGTAGTGGATTGAATTTGAATTGTTAGGCTTTGAAAGTGTTGGATGGTTGGAAATTAATGGATGAGTACTTGGAACCGTGAAAAAATGTTTAGGATCAGAATTGGTATGGTTGTGAATAGGAGTAGTAGAATGGTGACCGGAAATATCTTAGGTTAGCGGGTTAATGAAAATAATGATTTCCAGGAAACTAAGTTTGAATTTGACTGTATGATTAGATTGATTCCAAAATGGTTGTGGATTTGAGTGTAGGTGAGTAAATTGGATTTGGGTAATAAGTGAGTACAATTGTCATGTTTGAAAGATAAAGATTGCGATATTTGATCATGGTGACTTTGGGCTTAGATTGTAATGGATAAGTTATTGGTTTTGTAAGATGGACTTAGAGAATATTGAATTGACATGCTGATGTAGTATTAAGGTTGATTTGAGGGGGCTAAGAAAGAGAAGGAGGGGTACGACATATGCTTGAATTCGGTTTAGTCATGGCGTTGTAAACAAGAATAAAGGATGTAAGTATGAATTTGAACCAATATTGAGGATATAAGCATATTTTGTTTTAAAGGTTAGTAAGAAATTGAGGAACTAGGAGTTGGAAAAAAAAAAAGAAAGCCAGGCTTGATTAAGTTTCGAATTGGTTCCAATGGATGTTGTGAAAAGGAAGTTCCACAGGTTAAAGTTGCTTGGAGTTGAGCCAGAATGGACGGGATCTACAATCGTGTATTTTTGTGGAGACTAACATCATCGAGGGTGAAATTTTATTAGGAGGGGAGAATGTAAGAATAAAAAATAATTAACCAATTAATTAATGTAAAATAAATTAATTTCCTAAAAATAGGTAAAAAATATAGAAGTCTTAATTTTAAAATTTGAAAGTGAGATTTGAATTCAATAGATTTTTCCGAGGGGAAAAATGTAATTTTCTGCAGAAAATTACGTAAAAATGCATACCGATAATTTTGCCGACAGTACCGGCTTAAGTTTGTCCAGTATTGTGTGAGAATAATGAAAACAGTACAAAAACATAGAAAATATTTAGAATTAAAAATTGGGCACTAATCTTAAAGGTTTTAGTCCAAAGTTGTGCCAAACAAGGCTAAAACGCTAACGGATTGGACTGGGCCCAAACCCAACATATATATGTTATCATTAAGGGGCATTCAGCCTAATTTTTTAGAAAAGAGAGAGAGGTGAGAAGAGAGAAGAGAAGGGGTTTGCGATTTCACTATTCACCCAAACCTTGTTTTGCTCATAACTTATGCTATAGTGCTCTGATTGACGTGTCGTTTGTGGCCAAACGAAACTCTCGTCAAGCCTATCATTTCTAGCTAGGCATTGTTGGTAAGAAATTAAAACTCCAGCTCCTATTTCCATCCTTAAATATTTTATGATTTTGGATTTGGTTTTTGAATAAGCTTTGTGATTTTGATTGTTTAGGTGAATTCGAGTAGCAGGTAACTAGACTTTGCCCCAATCACTGTTGGATATGGTAAGAAACCTCTATACCCTTGTGGTTTGGTGTATTGTGAGCTTTATTTATTAATATATAAAAATATTGTATGAATAAAGCTTGAATTTGGTGATTTGGGAGTTTGTTATGTTATTTGGTTTGGCTTTGGTGGATTGGAGCTTAGTGGAAGCTTGTTGGAATCAAGTTTTGGTGTTTGAGCATATTGGGAATCGGTAAATGTATGATTTTGGTTTTCTTTATGTAATTGTAATGTTTTGTAAAACTTAGGCTAGTAAACTCCAAGATAGGATTGAATGATGTTGGTGTATGATTAATTATCTGTGAATTTATGTTTGATGATGAAAAGGATGATATTGAGTGTTAGGATGTGTGATATATGAATTATGATGATAATACGATGAGTATTGGTATTGTTTATGATTACGATGATTGATGATGGATGTTGATTATTATGATGTGTGACGATGAATGTTGATGGCTATGATGAGTGATCATGATCAGTGATGTTGATGAGGATTAGTAGTGGTTAATGGTGGTGTTGTTGAATGATAATGACTATGAGGTTTGGTAACATATTGAGAAATTTCAGATGGGGATTGAGAATGAATTGAGTGATTAGATGTGAAAATGTTTGTAATATGATTGAGGAGTAATGGCATATGTGTGGTAGTGTTTTGGTAATGAATTGTGATTATAAATGAATTGGTTTGGTTTGATGTTTTGGAAAACTTGAGGATCTTGTGACTTTTGTAAAACCTTGTTTTTGATGAATTTTGGCAGTTCAAAACATGAGCTTCGGACCTTAAAATTGAATATTTTTCTTTTAAATTGAAGATGGTTTAAAGAGCTTTAAAATGATATAAAGTTTGAGAATAACGGAATTTTGTAGAGAAATTTATGAATATCGGAAGTACCGTACAAAAATCTAAAATTCTGTAGCTTTAAAATTTTCCCAAGTCTGCTATAGTTCGCGTACGCGACACACGCACGCTTACGCGGGTAATGGCTTTGTCCAGCACTTCCACGTACGCGGCGCATGGACACGTACACGGCATGGTCCAATTTCAGGGCATTTGTACGTGAGACAGGGGTTCGCGTACGTGAGACCCCTGTTTTGCTGAAAAATTATTTTCTTCAAATTTTCAAGGATTCTCTAGCTTTCTAAACTTCTTTAATTACCGTTTAAGATTTCTATCTAGTAATTAGGCCCTAATACTATTATAGATGAGTTAGTAAACTAAATTGATGAATTTCTGTCATAAGTTTAGAATACGGTGATTTAGGCTTGGGAAGTTCTCTGGATGGAATAGCTAGAGTGTCTGGGTAGAGTGTTGAGGTGACCATGACTTGAGAAACATGAATGATTGTGGCTAATAAGATGAGTATAAGTTGAGTATATGATTGTGATATGCATTATTCTCCATCGTAAGGGCTGTGGCAGTCTCCCGTTTATGTTTGGATTTGAAGGCTATGGCAGTCCCCCGCTCACATAACATGTATTGAATTGGTAAGTCGCTATGCGCCTTGGGCAAAGACTGTGGCAGTCTCCCACTTGTCGAGGTAGTGGTGCCGGCGTAGGGGTCGAGGCAGTCTCCTGCCTACGTTGAGATGTGAGGGTTGAAGCTGGACTCCCCGCTCAAATTTCTCTCATGTTGCAAGGTGGTAAGGCACTATCCCATGGAATCATATGGCATCCAAAGGAAGGTGGTAGGGCACTCTCTCTCGGAATGTTACCCTCTGATGGAGAAGGTGGTAAGGCACTCATCCCTCGGAATTATTCCTCCTGAGTATACACAACAGAGAGACTAATCCAGATGTTGCTGACCGGACTTTGTGTTAGGATTGGCTCTATAATCGAAAAGTGATATCACGAGCCAAATAGGATAAACATTCATCATATGCATCTTTTACATGCTTTCTTGCTTTAATTACTTGAGTTATGCTTATTTGAATAACATTCTTAAATGCTAGTTGATTTACCTGCTATATATGTATACTACTTGTGTTTTACTTGCTTCTATTATCTGTGATTGACGGGTGCTGAGGAGATCAGGTAGGCGGTGGAGATGGGATCGCGTTGAGGGTAGGTTGGCGAAGGCTGTGGGATATAGCAGTGTAATTTGGTATTAGTTAGAAACCCCCTAAGTTTAGATTATCCTGTTTACGGTTTAAGTTAATTATTTGTTTTAAGCTTGAACATTTTGTATCGATGTGAAGTTCTAGGATTGCCTTTGGCATCCCGAAACTTTATATCTTACATATTGGGCATTGTTACCATACTGAGAACCTCTGGTTCTCATACCATATATTGTTGTTTTTCCAGTTGCAGATCGTAACCCATCTCGGTGAGTTGCAAGATGGTGACGGAGTGGAGGATCTTTTATCATCTTTTGTACTTTTGGATATTTTGTTACAGTACTCCCACTTTTACACTTTATACTTTGTTGCCTTAGAGGCTAAACTTGAGAGATAGAATACATATGCTAATTTAAATCAAACACTCTGTAATATCTGTATTTAACTAGTCGGCCTAAACTCCACGGGCTATGGTTGGTATCCTTTTGACTATCATACTTATATATGTATATGTATCTATCGGGGTTAAAGTGCAGAGTGTTAATCGGATGACGGAAGGGGTGATCGTGTAGAACGTACATATGGGTCCTAATCTCTGCAGCTACTACGTAAAATCTATACTGTACGAGATCCTCATATATGTAGGGAGGGTCCATCTCATAAAATAGGATTCCGGTCTCCATCTGAAGGGGAGGAAGGAATGGGGTAAGAATTGGGGAGTTCTTAGTAGGGTCAGGGGTAGTTAGTTATGTCAGAATTATCACAGTTCAATTTAATTCAAAACCTATTATACAAGATTCAGAGAGAAGCAACCAGTCATAATAATTCAGTAAAGAATGTAGAAACATAAGAAGACAACACAATCAATTTCATATCATCAAATAAAATGCAAATGCACAGCAAGGATGATGCATGCTTATTTCTATCGCAGGCCATGAGCTCATGTGTCGGTTGCTTACCCACTCTTGACATTATCTGGGCACAAGTCCTAGATCTGGCTTTCTAGATGCATAAAGTGTCATATAAGTCTTATGGCCAGGCCGCATACAATGTGACTTTTGAATATATTGTAATATGCTTACATATGGAAAACAGTTCTCAGTGTGTAGGCATCCCCACTATACGTTTGGCACTAAGGCCCAAACAAGGTTACATCTGCTCTCTTGTGGGAGACAGTCTTTTAAAGCGTTTTTATCTTTGCCCTCTATTCTCCTGAGGAAGAGACCTCTTTAGTTACTTCATTCTTTTCTTTTTTGTCTTTTACTCTCCTATGGCAGAGGTTCTTTAGATTCGTTTAATTTTTGCTCTCTGCTCTCCTGATTAAACACAAAAAGGAAGTCGATCAGAGTATTGCATTATACCAACGAATGCTTTGACCTAAAGAATGTCATAGAAAGATTGGCACGAGAAGGGCGACTAGATCGGTTCTAAGCCAATAAAGCGGATAAATCGAGAAAGAGAAGAAGGGATGAAGAGGTCAGACGAGTTGAACATCCATCTCACACCGAAGAGGTCAGACGAGTTGAACGTCCACCTCACACCCCTGAGAGACCTGTTTATATGATAAATGGAGGATTCACAGGAGGAGGGATCTCTAAATCATCTCGCAAAAGACACTTCAAAGAGGTATATTAAGGAAGGGAGAGAGGTTTGAATGGACAACGGAGTGCGAACAGGCCTTCCGAGATTTCAAAAAATTCTTGGGGCATCCACCCATTCTTACCCGACCACGGGAAAGTAAAGAACTCATATTATACCTCGCAGTGGGAAGTCAGGCAATAGCCTCAACACTAGTCAGAGAAGACAAAAGTGGGCAACAACCCATCTACTTCATCAGCAAAGCTCTAACTATCAAAAGATAGAAAAAGTTCACCTATGCACTCATACTCACTTCTCGACGACTCCACCCATACTTTCAAACTCACACTATCAGAGTTTAGACCAACCAGCCCATAGAAGGCATCCTATAGAAAATAGACTTAGCTGAAAGAATCCTACAGTGGGCAGTCGAGTTATCCAAATTTGATCTTTCATACGAAGCTTGGACAACTATCAAATCATATTATCTGGCCGACTTCATTGCAGAGTACACAGACACTCCAGGAACTGCCACAAAATGCAATCTCTACGTGGATGACTCTCCAGGAACTCCCACAAAATGGAATCTCTACGTGGATGACTCTCCAAAAAAAAAAAACCAGGAGTGGCACAAGTGTAATTATAGAAAGCAATCAGGGAACACAAATCGAGCTAAATAACCAAGCTGAATACGAGGCACTACTGGCTGGTTTAAGGCTTACTAAGGAGGTAGGAGTTCAAAAGCTTACCATGTTCAGTAATTCACAAGTAGTCACCTCACAAATAGAAGGGATCTACCATGCTAAGGATCCCACCATGAAAAAGTACCTGGACAAAACCAGAGAACAGCTCGGACAATTCGGGGGATTTGAGGTCCGACACATACCTCGGGAACAGAATGCCCAAGCTGATGCACTTTCAAAATAAAACCAGAGAACAGCTTGGACAATTCGGGGGATATGAGGTCCAACATATAGCTCGGGAACAGAATGTCCGAGCTTATGCACTTTCAAAACTAGCCAACACCAAACCAGGGGGTAATAATAGAACCCTCATCCAAGAAACACTGCAAAATCCATCAATCTCAGAGGAAGAAAAGGTCCTAACCATATCAGGTTAGGGTCAAGGGTGGATGACACCCATAATCAACTACCTCAAGTCAGAGACACTCTCCACAGATAAGAAGGAGGCCAAAAGGCTAGTACGAGAAGCACAATACTACACCATAGTGCGCGACGTCCTATATTGGAGAGGAATCTTTACACCTATGCTAAAATGCATTCCGACCTCTGATACTAGGGACGTCCTAGAGGAAGTCCATGGAGGCATGTACGGCAACCACCTCGGGGCAAGAAGCTCTTGCCAAAAAGGGTACTCCGAGCTGGTTTTTACTGGCCAACCTTACAAAAGGAAGCAACAGAGTTCGTCAAGAGATGCCCACCATGCCAGAAGCATGCCAACTTTCTTATAGCCCCACCAGAAGAGCTCCCACAAGTCCTATGGGCATATCGGACAACACCACACTCAACCACTGGAGAATCACCATTTCGACTTGTTTACGGAATGGAGGCAATGATTCCTGTGGAGGTAGAAGAGGGATCCCCTAGAGTGATCCTCCCCAACAAAGATACCAACAAAGATACCAAAGGGAAGAGCTCGACCTACTTCCAGATGTCCGAGAAAGAGCTCGGATTAGAGAGGAAGCACTAAAGCGTCGAATAGACCTAAGGTCGGTCAGGAGAAGGGAAGCTAGCAGCCAATTGGAAAGGACCATACCAAGTTGTTCAGAAGTACAGGGGAAAGGTCACCACAAAGTGTCTGACCTCGAGGGGCAAGAGCTACCAAGGTCATGGCATGCCTGCAATCTAAGAAGGGCGTCATCCCGAGATCTAAAAGATTATCCGACCTAGAAGGGTAAGCACTAACATATACACACTCTTATTCATATCTTCATTTTATTGTTTAAAAGTTTGCAGATTCCCTAAAATGTTTCCTACCAAGATGCATTAATCTGAGCGCAAGAATTCATCACCTGATTACGACAAGGTCAGTAAGATGAAACCAAATTCATCGCCCGATCACGACAAGGTCGGCAAGATGAAAACCAAATTCACCGCCCGATCATGACAAGGTTGGCAAGTTGAAAATAAAATTCATCGCCCGATCACGACAAGGTCGGCAAGATGAAAATAAAATCCCTGTGGGAGGACTAGCTTTAGAGCGATCTAGATCAATTAGAATCTGCCAATTTCAACCACTGCTGAGTTTGACAACTCAAGTGTTACCAATTACCTAACCAAAGCCAAAAGGGGGGAAAATCTAAATTATTTATATAAATAAAAGAAAACAATCATGAGTCTGAAAATACTTCAAATTGTATTAGTTAAGAAAATCATAACATGAATGGTTCATAAGCCAATTTGGCAACATAAGTCATTAATAAATAAAAGCATTAAAGTATCTCAAAGTAGAAGAGAAGTCAAAATAAAGGAATATTGAACCTGGAGCTCAGATGAATTGTAAGTTGAAATAATAATAAATCCTAAATCCTTTAAGAGGAATCCTAATCCTAAATCCTAAGAGAGAGGAGAGAGTCTCTCTCTCTCTCATAAACTACATCTAAATTATGAAAAGTGAATTATGAGTCATTCCCTTCATTCCTCCACTTTGCAGCCTTTAATATGTGTTTTCTCGACTTGAAACTGGGCCGAAAATAGCCCAGAATTCGCTGGTTATGAAATCTGCCATTACGACAAATTATATATCAAATCGAAGTCCCGGACGTTAGCTTTCCAACACAACTGGAACCGCATCATTTGGATCTCTATAGCTCATGTTATGGTCATTTTAGTGCGAGAGGGTCAGGCTGACAGCTTTGCAGTTCCTTTAACTTCTTGTATTCCTTCCACTTTTGCATGTTTCCTTTCCATCCTCTAAGTCATTCTTGCCCTGTAATCTCTGAAAACACTTAACACACATATGAAGGCATCAAATCGTAATAAGAGAGGATTAATATTAGCTAAATTAAGACCAAAGAAGCATGTTTTCAATCATAGCACAAAATCAGGAAGGAGAATGTAAATCATGCAAATCATATGAATAAGTGGGTAAAGAGTTGATAAAAACCACTCAATTGAGCACAAGATAAACCATAAAATAGTGATTTATCAACCTTCCCACACTTTAACATTAGCATGTCCTTATGCTAAGCTCAAGAGAAGCTATAAAGGAGTGAAGAGGAATGATAGAGAGTATGCAATGCAACCTATCTATGTGAATGCAACTACATGCAAAATGTTACTTGGTTAAAAGCAAACAAGTTCTTCAAGACAAATACAAACCAAATTCCACTAATTCAAATTGTACAATAAAAAGTAAGTAAACTTGTAAGAAGATAGCTAATGAAAGCAGGGAACATAGAATCAAGCATTGAACCCTTACTGGTAGTGTATATCACTCTAACTCTCAGGTGTATAGGGTGATCACTCTGTTCTTCTCTAATCATGCTTTCTAAACTTCGTTCTTCATCTAACCAATCAACAAATATTTAATGTATACATACAAACATCATGAGGTATTTTTCAAGGTTGTAATAGGGCTAAGGTAAAGGTAAGGGTATATATATAAGGCTAAGTGAGCTAACAAAGTGAATCCTTGATTAGTCTAAGATCTCACCTAACGTATACATACTTCATATAATTTAAAATGCTTTACCTAGCTACCCAAAATTTTCCCACTTTTGTATTACATACTCATGTATCAAACTTATTTTTTTTGAATTTTGTCCCATGTGCATTGATTCTTTTTATTTTGCATTCGGGGTAATATTTTTATATTTTTTTTATATCCCCTTATTTAATAAATTTTTTATCAATGCACATGGTAATTTAATTATTTTGATTTCACATGAGCGTGCTTCCCAAATTTTCAAATAACTTATTAAATTTAATTCCCTACTTTTTTTTTCTATCATCCCATGTTCCCATAAAATTTCCCACACTTAAATTATATGCAATATCTATCTTAAGCTAACCAAGGATTCAACTTGGAATTTTTATTTTGTTTTTCTGCTTAAGGTTAGGAATGTGGTTATGAAATTGAAGGGGGTTAAAAGGCTCAAGGGTGCTAACAAGGATGGCATAAAAGGTAGGTTTATTTGGGATAAGTGAGCAAAAATATAAATAATGGCCTCAATCATATGCAAGCATGTAAATATACTAAACAATGGACATATAGACTGAAACAAAGTAAAGATTGCAATTATAGAGAAGAAAATGCACAAGAATAAAATATTATGGTTAAATAATGTAACCATGCAATTAAGCTCAAAATCTCACAGGTTGTGTGTTCTTTAGCTCAAAAAATCATGTTCCAAATATAATTTCCAAACAAGTTTAACACAAATTTTTCGATTTAAATTAGTGAATTACTATAAAAATTTCTTGAAAAAGAAAATATTACTTCAACCAAGTAGTAACTAAATGCATAAAATCAAACAAACATGCAATCAAATATGCAAATGCAGCAATGAACAAACAAAGAAAATAGAATATTGGTGTTGAGAAGAGAATAACTAACCCGTGGAGATTGGTGTCGACCTCCCCACACTTAAAGATTGCACCGTCCTCGGTGCATGCTGAGATGTGCAGGTGGACGGGTTGCTCCAACTAATGCTTTTCTACAAATATTGTGCGGTAAACTTGTTCACTGTTCCAGTTAGAAACTCGTCTTTTTCCCTCTTGGTGGCCAGCCTGAAAGAAGAGGGAAAAAAAAGAAAAAGTAACCAAGAAATGAAGATAAGAAAATAAATAAAGTCTAGGTGGGGTAATGCCAAATAATGAGGGTCTCAATTACATGGTAGCTACAACATGCAAGTGAGAAAACAATAGAAGCACATGGCATGTCAACTAAATAGCAACAAGTTAAGAAGCACCTAAAATAATGCATGAGATATGCAACAGATGAGTAAGAAGATTGTAACACCAATGTAAAACAACAAATATAGAAAAGGAAGGGAGAAGAAGAGAAAGAAGAGAGTAAAGATAGAAGAAGAAAAAGAATGAATAAGATAAAGAGTGGAGATAATGGAAGAAAGTAAAGGAGGAAGAAGAAAGAATTAAGAAAGAGGAAAGAAAAAGATTTAGATTTGGGGAAGAAAAGATAAGATATTTGGCTGTGTTGGATGAGCTGTGCGGCGCAGGCCATGCGAGCGCGTGGGGCACGCAGTCGCGTGGATAGCGCTTCGAGGAAGTGATGCGAATGCGTGGGTCACGCATTCGCATGAAGTGATTCGTGCCTTCAGCGCGAGTGCAGCCTCGCGGCCGCGCAACTCTCTGGTGAAAAACTTATTTTGCCAAAACTTTGGGAGACGCGATCGCGTGGTGGACGCGATCGCGTGGTTGGCCTTGTTTTAAGGAACGGCGCGAACGCGTGGGGCACGCGTTCACCTGGTAGGGCTTGTGCTACAAGCAGGAGTCCAGCCCAATTCTAGCTCAACTTTCGGCCATACATCCTTTTACGCCGATTTTGAGGCACGTGTTCGCGTGGGTGACGCGGACGCGTGGGAGGTGTTTTTCTCACATGACGCGGACGCGTCAGCGACGTGGTCGCGTGGACCAATTTGTGCCAAAGGCGCGCCTCCAGCCACGCTTTTGCGTGACTCTTTGTTCAGTTTTCTTTTCTTCCGAATGCCCTTGTGACGCGGACGCGTCGCGTGCATGATTTTTTTTTATAATGCAGTATGCAGAATGCAATGTTTAATATGAATGCTATGCATGATTTCAGGTTCAATCAAAACTCAAAAACAAACAAAATAGACTAGAATTAAAACTGAAAAAGGAACGATCATACCATGGTGGGTTGTCTCCCACCTAGCACTTTTAGTTAAAGTTCTTAAGTTGGACATTTGGTGAGCTCCTTGTTATGGTGGCTTGTGCTTGTATTCATCCAAAAATCTCCACCAATGTTTGGAATTCCAGTGGCCTCCGGGATCCCAAACTAGGCGCAGAAAGCCTTCAAGCAAGTTAAAGCAAGTGACAAGGCCCCAAGAGTGTTGATTGCCAAAATAAATTCCGGGGTCCCAAACCTTGCTTTTGCACCCGTCTTCTTGTTGATAATCATGATTCCATCCGGGTAGCAAGCAATCTGAATTCTCACCAAAGCGGCCAAACATCTTCCTATACCCATTAAGTTGAGCTCTACACCATCATTTGCGTTTAAACTCAAAGCTTCCAACCATAATGAGCCTTGCAGGACAATTCTTACCACTGACCATCTTCCTCTTACTCTTAATGCCACAAAGAGCTCTAGGTTGACCATCCGTCTCCAGTAGCCCATATTCAAGTGGAATTAGAAAGCTAAGGGATATGAATTTTACCCACTTGAATGTTGTGAAGGATGATGGCAACTTAGGGGGAGGGGTTTCTAATGAACTTGCAAGCTCCACTCCCTTGTGCTCTTCTTTGACATCGTCCACCTCTTTGCAAGCTTCTTCAATTTCAACCTCTTCCTCTTGGTAGCTTTCTTCTGATTCAATTTCTTCTTCATTGTTCACCAAGGGTATGGGAGGTTGTGCTTCTTCTTCTTTAATCTCCATGTCAAGTCCAATGGGAGAGGATTCTAATGTAGATAAGAATTCATTAATGATTGAATCCATCTCTTGATCATCCCCTTCAAAGTCTTCAATCATGAGATGCTTTGGAGGTTGTACACCTTCCTCAACACCAGTTTCAAACGTCTTCGAAGGAGGCTCTATAACTTGACCTTCCCATGGAGGTTCAACATCTCCTAAGTCTTGAACCACTTCTTCTTCTTCAATAATTCCGGCTCCCCCCACTTGTTCCAGTACAAAGTCACGCACCTTATTGTCCACTGGAGTTCCTAGTGTCTCTTTCATGCTACGTTCTTCATTAGATTCTGCATATGAAGCCATGGGGGTTCCTTGAATGTCTGAACGTCGGAAAGGCAATCGATTTATCGCTTGATCCAGGTGTTTAAGTATGAAATCGTATTCCTCCTTGATGGCTTCTTTTCTATGATAACTCCCTTCAACTACTCCTTCACCTGCAAAGGTATCTTCTACCTTCACCTTTAGTGCCTCCTCTAGCTCCTTATGAAGTATGGATTCGTGAAGATGATCCCTTCTCTCTTGTTCCATGTCAATAGCAACATTGGGATCATGTTGCTCTTGGATTGATGGATGTGGGTGCTCTTCCATGGATGGTGGTGATGGGATGGAAGGATCATGCTGTGGTTGAGATGGAAGTGCACTGGAGCTTGAGGGTTGAGTATTCGAGGTAAAAGATTGGTCCATGCAGGATATAAGACTTTGGAGTTTAGAGGTGAGACCCCTAAGAGAGGTAAGTGTGTTCTCCATGGAGGTTTGGGGTGGATAGGAGGGTTCATCTTGATAATGATAAGGAGATGGTGTATATTGAGGTGGTGGTTCATGGGAGTAATTGGGTTGAAATTGGGGTGGTTCTATATATGGTTTATATGGTGGTTGGTATAGTGGTTGAGGGTTAGGGTCATGATGAGCGGATAATTTGTATACTTTTTGGCATTGTTTTTAGTATGTTTTTGATATCTTTTAGTTAGATTTTAGTACATTTTTATTAGTTTTTATTTAAAATTCACTTTTCTGGACTTTACTATGAGTTTGTGTGTTTTTCTGTGATTTCAGGTATTTTCTGGCTGAAATTGAGGGACCTGAGCAAAAATCTGATTCAGAGACCAAAAAGGACTGCAGATGCTGTTGGATTCTGACCTCCCTGCACTCGAAGTGGATTTTCTGGAGCTACAGAAGCCCAATTGGCGCGCTCTCAACGGCGTTGGAAAGTAGACATCCAGGGCTTTCCAGCAATATATAATAGTCCATACTTTGTCCAAGATTTGATGGCCCAAACCCGCAAAGCAATCCGGCCTCAGGAATTCCAGCGTTAAACGCCGGAACAGGAATAAAAGTTGGAGTTAAACGCCCAAACTGGCATGGGAGCTGGCGTTTAACTCCAGAAAAGTTCTCTACACGAATTTCCTTGATTGCTCAGCCCAAGCACACACCAAGTGGGCCCGGAAGTGGATTTTTATGTCATTTACTCATCTTTGTACACCTAGGCTACTAGTTATCTATAAGTAGGACCTTTTACTATTGTATTTGTATCGAGACTTTGGTAGCTATGGAGACTTTGGTAGCTATCTTTGTTTTATGCTATCTTAGACCTCTGGGAGGCTGGCCATTCGGCCATGCCTAGACCCTGTTCTTATGTATTTTCAACGGTGGAGTTTCTACACACCATAGATTAAGGGTGTGGAGCTCTGCTGTACCTCGAGTATTAATGCAATTACTATTGTTCTTCCATTCAATTCCGCTTGTTCTTTTACCAAGATATCACTTGTTCTTCAACATGATGATGGTGATGATTGACGCCCATCACCACTCTCACCTATGAACAAGGTGACTGACAACCATTCTTGTTCTACAAGCATTCGAGGCTTAGTGAATATCTCTTGGATTCTTCGGAGTCTTCGTGGTATAGGCAGGACCTGATGGCAGCATTCAAGAGAATCCGGAAGGTCTAACCTTGTCTGTGGTGTTCTGAGTAGGATTCAATGACTGAATGACTGTGACGTGCTTCAAACCCTGAGGGCGGGGGCGTTAGTGATAACGCAAAAGAATCACTGGATTCTATTCCGCGCCTGATTGAGAACCGACAGATGAATTCCGCTATGCCGTGACAGGACATATGCAATCGCTTTCACTGAGAGGATGGGAGGTAGCTGCTGACAACAGTGAGACCCTATACGAGCTTGCCATGGAAGGGAGTAAGAAAGGATTGGATGAAGGCTGTAGGAAAGCAGAGAGACGGAAGGGAAGGCATCTTCATACACTTGTCTGAAGCTCATACACCAATGATATACATAAGTATCACTATCTTTATCTTCTATGTTATTTTCGTTCATCACCATATATATCTGAGTTTGCCTGACTAAGATTTACAAGATGACCATAGCTTGCTTCATTACTAACAATCTCCGTGGGATCGACCCTTACTCACGTAAGGTTTTATTACTTGGACGACCCAGTGCACTTGCTGGTTAGTTGTGCGAAGTTGTGTAATGCCATGGTATTAAGCGCACCAAGTTTTTGGAGCCATTACCAGGGATTATGAGAGTTGTGAAAAAGTGTAGTGATCACAATTTCGCCGACCAAGTTTTTGGCGCCGTTGCCGGGGATTGTTCATGTTTTGAGCAAGCTTTTGGTAACATCAGAGCCAAGATCCGGCAACAACATCAAATTTTTGGTGTTATTGCCCGGGATTGTTTAGGCTGGACAACTGACGGTTCATCTTGTTGCTTAGATTAGGTATTTTTTTTCGAAATTCTTGAAGGTGAATTCTAGAGTTTCATGATGATTTGTTGAAATCTGGCTGGCTGAGAAGCCATGTCTAATCTGATTGGACCGAGGTTTCAACTTATCACCACAAGAGCTTGTTGATTTCGTATCAATCTTGCTGTTGGAGCAGTGATTTGCTAAGGCTTGGCTGACCTTGGTCATGTCTAGTGTTTTGGACCGAAGCTTTCTTTGAAAGCTTGGCTGGCTGTGAAGCCATGTCTAATTCCTGGACCGGAGCCTTAGACTAGCATTGCACTGATTCCTGGAATTCTCATTAAGAATTTTGATACTTTTTTTTTCACTTAATTTTCGAAAAATACAAAAAAATTTGCAAAACCATAAAATCCCAAAAATATTTCTTGTTTGAGTCTAGAGTCTCATCTTAAGTTTAGTGTCAAATGCATGTTTTTGTTATATTTTTCGAATCCATGCATATATTTCTTTGTTTTGATCTTTGAATTCTATTGACTTGAAGTATTTTGTGTGTCTCATATGCATTTTCATGTTGTTAGTGTCAGTAGTACACAAACTGCTAAGTTTGGTGTCTTGCATGCATTGTTAATTGATTCCTTTTGCATTTTGATTATCAAAAAAATCCAAAAATATTTTTAATTTGTGTCCTTTCAAGTCAATGATACAAAGAATTGAAGATTCAAAACATGCTGCAGAGGAATTATACAGAAAAAGCTGAGCATTCAAAAATGCCCAGTGAAGAAGGCAGACTGGCGTTTAAACGCCAGCCAGGGTACCTGGTTGGGCGTTTAACGCCCAAAGAGGTAGCATTTTGGGCGTTAAACGCCAGAATGTATACCATTCTGGGCGTTTAACGCCAGGATGGTGCAGGGGGAAGATTTTGTTTTCAAAATCAAATTTTTTTTTTAGTTTTTCAAAATCAAATCTTTTTCAAATCAAATCTTTTCAATCAAATGTTTTCAAAATCAATTTCTTTCCTTTTTAAAAGATACTTACTAACAATTAATGATTTGATTGAACATCACAAGATTGTTACCTTTTCTGTTGAGAAAGGTTTGAATGTTTCAAATCATATCTTTTCTTGTTAGGCAAGTCATTCATTTTTAAAATCATATCTTTTCAAATGGTTTTCAAATCATATCTTTTAAAAATGTTTTCAAATCATATCTTCTCAATCACATTTTTTTTTTTTTTAAACTCATAACTTTTCAATTAAATCTTTTTAACCACATCTTTTTCAAAACAGTTTTCAATCAAATCTTTTTAATTTCTAATTTCAAAATCTTTTTCAAAAATCACTTGGTTTCTTTTCCACTTTGATTTTCGAAAATCAATTGATGTTTTTCAAAAATGTTTTCAAAGTATTTTAATTAATTTTCGAAAATCTTCTTCCCTCCTTCTCACATCCTTCTATTTATGGAGTGCCACTCCTTCTCAATGCACAATTCGAACCTTATCTAACTAAAGTTCGAATTTATCTTCTCCTTCTTCTTTCTATTTCTCTTTTCCTCTGACACTTAAAGGAATCTCTATACTGTGACATAGAGGATACCACATTTTCTTGTTCCCTTCTCTTTCATATGAGCAGGAGCAAGGACAAAGGCATTCTTGTTGAAGCTGATCCTGAACCCGAAAGGACTCTGAAGAGAAAGCTAAGAGAAGCCAAAGCACAACTCTCTTTAGAGGACCTGACCGAATTCTTCAAGGAAGAAAACATGGCAGCAGAAAACAACAACAATGCAAACAATGCAAGGGAGGTGCTGGGTGACTTTACTGCACCTACTCCTGATTTTTATGGGAGAAGCATCTCTATCCCTGCCATTGGAGCAAACAACTTTGAGCTTAAGCCTCAATTAGTTTCTCTAATGCAACAGAATTGCAAGTTCCATGGACTTCCAATGGAAGATCCTCATCAGTTTTTAGCTGAATTCTTGCAAATCTGTGACACAGTCAAGACTAATGGGGTTAACCCTGAAGTCTATAGACTGATGCTATTCCCTTTGCTGTAAGAGACAGAGCTAGAATATGGTTGGACTCTCAACCTAAAGAAAGCCTGGACTCATGGGAAAAGCTAGTCAATGCCTTCTTGGCAAAATTCTTTCCACCACAAAGATGGAGTAAGCTTAGAGTGGAAGTCCAAACCTTTAGACAAAAGGATGGAGAATCCCTCTATGAAGCTTGGGAAAGATACAAACAATTAATCAGAAAATGTCCTTCTGACATGCTTTCTGAATGGAGCATCATAGGTATTTTCTATGATGGTCTCTCTGAACTATCTAAGATGTCCTTGGATAGCTCTGCAGGAGGATCTCTTCATCTGAAGAAGACGCCTACTGAAGCTCAAGAACTGATTGAAATGGTTGCAAATAACCAATTCATGTACACTTCTGAAAGAAATCCTGTGAACAATGGGACTAGTCAGAAGAAAGGAGTTCTTGAGATTGATGCTCTGAATGCCATACTGGCTCAGAATAAGATATTGACTCAACAAGTCAATTTGATTTCTCAAAGTCTGTCTGGAATGCAAAATGCACCAAACAGTACTAAGGATGCTTCATCTAAGGAAGAAGCTTATGATCCTGAGAACCCTTCCATGGAAGAGGTGAATTACCTAGGAGAACCCTATGGAAACACCTATAATTCTTCATGGAGAAATCACCCAAATCTCTCATGGAAGAATCAAGAGAGACCTCAACAAGGTTTCAATAACAATAATGGTGGAAGAAACAGGTTTAGCAATGGCAAGCCTTTTCCATCATCTTCTCAGCAACAGACAGAGAGTTCTAAGCAGAATACTTCTGACTTAGCAACAATGGTCTCTGATCTAATAAAGACCACTCAAAGTTTCATGAATGAAACAAGGTCCTCCATCAGAAATTTGGAAGGACAAGTGGGTCAGCTGAGCAAGAAAGTTACTGAACTCCCTCCTAGCACTCTCCCAAGTAATACAGAAGAAAATCCAAAAGGAGAGTGCAAAGCCATAGACATGGCCGAATTCTGGGAGGAAGGAGAGGCAGTGAACGCCACTGAGGAAGACCTCAATGGGCGTGCACTGGCCTCCAGTGAGTTCCCCAATGAGGAACCATGGGAATCTGAGGCTCAAAACGAGACCATAGAGATTCCATTGGACTTACTTCTGCCATTCATGAGCTCTGATGAGTATTCTTCCTCTGAAGAGGATGAGTATGTTACTGAAGAGCAAGTTGCTAAATACCTTGGAGCAATCATGAAACTAAATGACAAGTTATTTGGAAATGAGACTTGGGAGGATGAACCTCCCTTGCTCACCAAAGAACTGGATGACTTGTCTAGGCAGAAACTACCTCAAAAGAGGCAGGATCCTGGGAAGTTTTCTATACCTTGTACCATAGGCACCATGACCTTCAAGAAGGCCTTGTGTGACTTAGGGTCAAGTGTAAACCTCATGCCCCTCTCTGTAATGGAGAAATTAGGGATCCTTGAGGTGCAAGCTGCAAGAATCTCATTAGAGATGGCAGACAATTCAAGAAAACAAGCTCATGGACTTATAGAGAATGTTTTGGTGAAGATTGAAGACCATTACATTCCTACTGATTTCATAGTCCTAGAGACTGGGAAGTGCATGGATGAATCCATCATCCTTGGCAGACCATTCCTAGCCACAGCAAAGGCTGTGATTGATGTTGATAGAGGAGAGTTGATCATTCAAGTGAATGAAGAATCCATGGTGTTTAAGGCCCAAGGATATCCCTCTATCATCATGGAGAGGAAGCATGAAGAGCTTCTCTCAAAACAGAGCCAAACAGAGCCCCCACAGTCAAACTCTAAGTTTGGTGTTGGGAGGCCACAACCAAACTCTAAGTTTGGTGTTGAAACCCCACATTCAAACTCTAAGTTTGGTGTTGGGAGGTTTCAACACGGTTCTGAGTGTTTCTGAGGCTCCATGGGAGTCCTCTGTCAAGCTAATGACACTAAAGAAGCGCTTGTTGGGAGGCAACCCAATGTTTTATAATTAATTATTTTCTTTTGTTATTTTATCTTTTTTTGTAGGTTGATGATCATAAGAAGTCACAAAAACAATGAAAAAAGCAAAAACAAAATGAAAAACAGGAAGAAAAACAGCACACCCTGGAGGAAGATGCTGCTGGCGTTCAAACGCCAGTCAGCCTAGCAGTTGGGCGTTTAACGCCCAGTCTGGCACCTTTCTGGGCGTTTAACGCCAGAAAAGGGCACCAGACTGGCGTTAAACGCCAGTAAAGGGCAACAACCTGGCGTTAAACGCCAGGAATGGGCACCAGCCCGGCGTTTAACGCCAGAAATGGCTCAAAACGTGATTTTGAGCAACTTTTGGTGCAGGGATGACTTTTCCTTGACACTACAGGATCTGTGGACCCCACAGGACCCTACCATCACTCTCTCTCTTCTTCCCCCATTCACCAATCACCTCAACACCTCTTCCCCAAAAACCCTTCACCTATCAAATCCCATCTTTCTCTTCACCACTCACATCCATCCTTCATAAAATCCCACCAACCTCACCCTTCAAATTCAAACCACTTTCCCTCCCAAACCCACCCTCAAATGGCCGAACCTTTACCCCCCTCTCTCCTTTAAATACCCTTCTTCAACCCTTCATTTTCACACAACCTAAAGACCACTTCTTCCCCCTTTGGCCGAACACACTACCCTCCCCCTCTTCCTCATTTCTTCTTCTTCTACTCCTTTCTTTCTTCTTTTGCTCGAGGACGAGCAAACATTTTAAGTTTGGTGTGGTAAAAGCGTTGCTTTTTCGTTTTTCCATAACCATTATGGCACCAAAGGCCGGAGAAACCTCTAAAAAGAGGAAAGGGAAAGCAAAAGCTTCCACCTCCGAGTCATGGGAGATGGATAGATTCCTCTCAAGGGTGCATCAAGACCACTTCTATGAAGTTGTGGCCTTGAAGAAGGTGATCCCCGAAGTCCCCTTTTTACTCAAAAAGGGTGAATATCCGGAGATCCGCCATGAGATCCAAAGAAGAGGTTGGGAAGTTCTCACCAACCCCATTCAACAAGTTGGAATCTTGATGGTTCAAGAGTTCTATGCCAATGCATGGATCACAAAGAACCATGACCAAAATGTGAACCCGAATCCAAAGAATTATCTTACTATGGTTCGGGGGAAATACTTGGATTTTAGTCCGGAGAGTGTGAGGGTGGCGTTCAACTTGCCTATGATGCAAGGAGATGAGCATCCTTTCACTAGAAGGGTCAACTTTGATCAAAGGTTGGACCAAGTCCTCACAGTCATATGTGAAGAGGGCGCACAATGGAAGCAAGATTCAAGAGGAAAGCCGGTCCAATTGAGAAGGCATGACCTCAAACCCGTGGCTAGAGGATGGTTAGAGTTCATACAACGCTCAATCATTCCCACTAGCAACCGGTCCGAAGTTACCATAGACCGGGCCATCATGATCCATAGCATCATGATTGGAGAAGAAATAGAAGTTCATGAGGTTATAGCCCAAGAACTCTATAAGGTGGCGGACAAGACCTCCACTTTGGCAAGATTAGCCTTTCCTCACCTCATTTGTCACCTCTGTTATTCAGTTGGAGTTGACATAGAAGGAGATATCCCCATTGATGAGGACAAGCCCATCACCAAGAAAAGGATGGAATACACAAGAGACCCCTCTCATCAAGAAATCCCTGAGATTCCTCAAGGGATGAACTTTCCTCCACAAAACTATTGGGAGCAACTAAACACCTCCCTAGGAGAATTAAGTTCCAACATGGGACAACTAAGGGTGGAGCATCAAGAACACTCCATTCTCCTCCATGAAATTAGAGAAGATCAAAGAATCATGAGGGAGGAGCAACAAAGACAAGGAAGAGACATTGAGGAGCTCAAGCACTCCATAGGACCTTCAAAAGCAAGGAAGAGCCGCCATCACTAAGGTGGACCCATTCCTTGATTTCCTTGTTCTTTATTCCCTTGTTTTTCGAAATTTTTATGCTTTATGTTATCCATGTTTGTGTCTTATGATCATTAGTGTCTTAGTGTCTATGCCTTAAAGTTATGAATGTCCTATGAATCCATCACCTTTCTTGAATAAAAATGTGCTTAATTGAAAAAGGAAGAATTGCATGAATTTTGAATTTTATAATAGTTTAATTATTTTGATGTGGTGGCAATATTTTTGTTCTCTGAATGTATGTGTAAACAGTGCATATGTATCTTGAATTTGTGGTTCATGAATGTTGGCTCTTGAAAGAATGATGAAAAAGGAGACATGTTACTGAGGATCTGAAAAATCAATAAAATGATTCTTGAAGCAAGAAAAAGCTATTCAAAAAAAAAAAAAAAAAAGAGAAAAAAACCGAAAAAAAAAAAAAAAAAATCGAAAAAAAAAAAAGAAAGAAAAGAAAGAAAAAGAAAAGAAATAAAGTTGTGATCCAAGGCAAATAAGAGTGTGCTTAAGAACCCTGGACACCTCTAATTGGGGACTTTAGCAAAGCTGAGTCACAATCTGAAAAGGTTCACCCAATTATGTGTCTGTGGCATGTATGTATCCGGTGGTAATACTGGAAGACAGAGTGCTTTGGGCCACAGCCAAGACTCAATAAATAGCTATGTTCAAGAATCATCATACTTTACTAGGAGAATCATTAACACTATCTGGACTCTGAGTTCCTAAAGAAGCCAACCATTCTGAATTTCAAGGGATAGATTGAGATGCCAAAACTGTTCAGAGACAGAAGGTTAAAAGCCCCGCTCATCTAGTTAATACTGATCTTCACAGATGTTTTTGGAATTCATTGCATATTCTCTTCTTTTGATCTTATTTGATTTTCAGTTGCTTGAGGACAAGCAACAATTTAAGTTTGGTGTTGTGATGAGCGGATAATTTGTATACTTTTTGGCATTGTTTTTAGTATGTTTTTGATATCTTTTAGTTAGATTTTAGTACATTTTTATTAGTTTTTATTTAAAATTCACTTTTCTGGACTTTACTATGAGTTTGTGTGTTTTTCTGTGATTTCAGGTATTTTCTGGCTGAAATTGAGGGACCTGAGCAAAAATCTGATTCAGAGACCAAAAAGGACTGCAGATGCTGTTGGATTCTGACCTCCCTGCACTCGAAGTGGATTTTCTGGAGCTACAGAAGCCCAATTGGCGCGCTCTCAACGGCGTTGGAAAGTAGACATCCAGGGCTTTCCAGCAATATATAATAGTCCATACTTTGTCCAAGATTTGATGGCCCAAACCCGCAAAGCAATCCGGCCTCAGGAATTCCAGCGTTAAACGCCGGAACAGGAATAAAAGTTGGAGTTAAACGCCCAAACTGGCATGGGAGCTGGCGTTTAACTCCAGAAAAGTTCTCTACACGAATTTCCTTGATTGCTCAGCCCAAGCACACACCAAGTGGGCCCGGAAGTGGATTTTTATGTCATTTACTCATCTTTGTACACCTAGGCTACTAGTTATCTATAAGTAGGACCTTTTACTATTGTATTTGTATCGAGACTTTGGTAGCTATGGAGACTTTGGTAGCTATCTTTGTTTTATGCTATCTTAGACCTCTGGGAGGCTGGCCATTCGGCCATGCCTAGACCCTGTTCTTATGTATTTTCAACGGTGGAGTTTCTACACACCATAGATTAAGGGTGTGGAGCTCTGCTGTACCTCGAGTATTAATGCAATTACTATTGTTCTTCCATTCAATTCCGCTTGTTCTTTTACCAAGATATCACTTGTTCTTCAACATGATGATGGTGATGATTGACGCCCATCACCACTCTCACCTATGAACAAGGTGACTGACAACCATTCTTGTTCTACAAGCATTCGAGGCTTAGTGAATATCTCTTGGATTCTTCGGAGTCTTCGTGGTATAGGCAGGACCTGATGGCAGCATTCAAGAGAATCCGGAAGGTCTAACCTTGTCTGTGGTGTTCTGAGTAGGATTCAATGACTGAATGACTGTGACGTGCTTCAAACCCTGAGGGCGGGGGCGTTAGTGATAACGCAAAAGAATCACTGGATTCTATTCCGCGCCTGATTGAGAACCGACAGATGAATTCCGCTATGCCGTGACAGGACATATGCAATCGCTTTCACTGAGAGGATGGGAGGTAGCTGCTGACAACAGTGAGACCCTATACGAGCTTGCCATGGAAGGGAGTAAGAAAGGATTGGATGAAGGCTGTAGGAAAGCAGAGAGACGGAAGGGAAGGCATCTTCATACACTTGTCTGAAGCTCATACACCAATGATATACATAAGTATCACTATCTTTATCTTCTATGTTATTTTCGTTCATCACCATATATATCTGAGTTTGCCTGACTAAGATTTACAAGATGACCATAGCTTGCTTCATTACTAACAATCTCCGTGGGATCGACCCTTACTCACGTAAGGTTTTATTACTTGGACGACCCAGTGCACTTGCTGGTTAGTTGTGCGAAGTTGTGTAATGCCATGGTATTAAGCGCACCAAGTTTTTGGAGCCATTACCAGGGATTATGAGAGTTGTGAAAAAGTGTAGTGATCACAATTTCGCCGACCAGGTCATATAGAGGAGAATGGCAGAAAGGGGCTTGGGAGTATGGTGGTCCAAAGTCATGTTGAGGAGGGGGTTCATAGGCATATGATGGTGGTTGTTGATAATCAAAATAGCGTTCACCATAGCCATTACCTTGATATGCATCACAAAACAGTTGTTGATAGTCCATTGGAGGTGGTTGTTGCCATGAGGGTTGATTAAATCCTTGTGACTCCTCCCATCTTTGATTCTTCCAACCTTGATGCTTGTTCTCATTATAGTTCCCATTCCTAACAACAACATTGGAATCAAACTTGAAGCCATAGGGGTGAGAGTTCATAGTAGTAGGAAAAAATAAAAACAAAAACTAACAAAAAGAAAATATTTTAAAAAAGATATGATTTTTTAAAAAAGATAAGATAAGATAAAAATTTAAAATAAAAATCTGAAATTTTTTTAAAAATATATACAATAACCAATAATAAGGCACACGTTTGCAGTTCCCCGGCAACGGCGCCATTTTGAAGAACGGAAGATTGGTGGTTTAGAAGTTATAATAAATTCTCGTTGCAAGTATAGTTTCTAAACCAAGCAATCAATCTTTCTTACAAACGTTTTGGTTGTCACAAGTAACAAACCCCTAAATAAATTGATAACCGAAGTATTCAAACCTCGGGTCGTCTTCTCAAGGAATTACAGGGAGGTATGCTCTTATTATTGGTTATGAGTCTTGTAAATTGGGGGTAATGAAAGTAAGGAACAAGTATGTTAAATGATAAGAAAAATAATAATAATAATAAAATAAACTCTTGGCAAGGTATTAGAATTGGAATTCCTATCCTTGTTATCCTTATCAGGTGTGATGAGAATTGGGTTTTAATCCCACTTAGTTATCCTTTATTAAACAAAGGAAGGTCAAGTAGACTAATTAGCTTGATCCTCAAGTCCTAGTCAATCCCTGTGGGAGGGCTAGCTTTAGAGCGATCTAGATCAATTAGAATCTGCCAATTTCAACCACTGCTGAGTTTGACAACTCAAGTATTATCAATTACCTAACCAAAGCCAAAAGGGGGAAAAATCTAGATTATTTATATAAATAAAAGAAAACAATTATGAGTTTGAAAATACTTCAAATTGTATTAGTTAATAAAATCATAACATGAATGGTTCATAAGCCAATTTGGCAATATAAGTCATTAATAAATAAAAGTATTAAAGTATCTCAAAGTAGAAGAGAAGTCAAAATAAAGGAATATTGAACCTGGAGCTCAGAAGAATTGTAAGTTGAAATAATAATAAATCCTAAATCCTTTAAGAGGAATCCTAATCCTAAATCCTAAGAGAGAGGAGAGCCTCTCTCTCTCTAAAACTACATCTAAATTATGAAAAGTGAATTATGAGTCGTTCCCTTCATTCCTCCACTTTGCAGCCTTTAATCTGTGTTTTCTGGGCTTGAAACTGAGCCGGAAATAGCCCAGAATTCGCTGGTTATGAAATCTGCCATGCTGATTTTCGCAGATGCGATGCGTCCACGTGGAGCGCGCATTCACGTCACTTACCTGTACGGCCACTATGGCATATTATATATTAAATCGAAGCCCCAGACGTTAGCTTTCCAACGCAACTAGAGCCGCGTCATTTGGACCTCTGTAGCTCAAGTTATGGTCGTTTTAGTGCGAGAGGGTCAGGCTCACAGCTTTGCAGTTCCTTCAACTTCTTGTATTCCTTCCACTTTTGCATGCTTCCTTTCCATCCTCTAGGCCATTCCTGCCCTGTAATCTCTGAAAACACTTAACACACATATCAAGGCATCGAATGGTAATAAGAGAGGATTAATATTAGCTAAATTAAGACCAAAGAAGCATGTTTTCAATCATAGCACAAAATCAGGAAGGAGAATGTAAAGCATGCGAATCATATGAATAAGTGGGTAAAGAGTTGATAAAAACCACTTAATTGAGCACAAGATAAACCATAAAATAGTGGTTTATCACTAACTAAAAAGGTTCTACGAGAACACTAAAAAGTTATCGGACAAGTTAGCCCCACGGACCACCTCGACCAAGCAGAAAGTGGACAAAACAAGATGTGATCAAAAAGAGGTTGGACAGCAAAGTATCAACACTCTACAAAGATCCACAAAAGGGACAAAGACATCTCGCAACGGCTAGAGAAAGGCCAGGAAGGCTTTGCTGAAAGCTCGGTCAGCAAGAAGATGCTTGAACACGACTTCCCCAAAGAGGTCGAAGCTCAGAAAGCACAACCTCATGGAAAGGTCGAAGCTCAAGTAGGGGCACCGTTCATACATCGGTCCGAGCTATAAAGGACCGGGTTGGCCGACCTCTTAGAAGGTTGGCCCATGACTGACCTCTTAGAAGGTTGACCCATGACCGACCTCTTGGAAAATTGGCCCATTACCAACCTCTTCACAAAGAGTTCGGCCAAATCGTCAGAAGAGCCCAAAAGCAGTCCCAAACGAAGGAACACAACCCAATCTAAAGGCAGCCAAAGCCTAGAAAGATAAAGGCGGTTTCCCTTAAAGATAAGATGACTTTACTGAAAGATAAGATAAGATAACTATCTTATCACCAGAAAGGTCACTCCATACTACTATAAATACACTGGAGCACCCAGGTATAACTCATACTCTAATTCTACACAAAATCCTGCTTAGAGCCCATGCTAACTTAAGCATCGGAGTCTCTTGCATGTACCACCACTCTCCGGTGATGAAGGATCAACAGCACCGCCAGATCCAACAAGTCAGACACGACAGCTCCGGCCATCAGATCCAACAAGTCGGACACGACAGTTCCAGCCACCAGATCCAACAAGTCGGACACAACAACTCCGGCCACCACCCTAGAACTCGTCCGAGATCGACCTCCAATTTCAGGTAACCCTCGGAACAGAAACCATGCTAGAAATTCTTTCTCATGTTGAACTAAGTTGGGGATTGGATGGATATAGTGACATATAATCCTCCCAATACTTTGATTTAGAAAAACATGTGGTATAATCAGTGATCATACTTCATCTCTTCCCATGAGCAATTAGATAAAGGAATTGGGCAATTGTTCAAGCTTAGAGAGATTGAATTACCAAGAAATTGGGATTTAATCACCTAAGATTGCCAAGAGATCAATGAGTTGCATGGATTGAAAAAGAGATGAGAATAAACTTGATCCGGAGAATGCAACATCTCCTGAGCCCAATGAGCTTCCCAACTTTTGTCTCCCCATTCTCTATATTTTGTTGTTTACATTTATGTTCATGATCCCCATTCTCATTTAAGTTTCTGCAATTTACTTTCTGCACTTTATATTCTGCCATCTACTTTCTGTTATTTACATTCCTTGCTATTTACGTTTCTCGCCATTTAATTTCTACAAAACTCAACTCAAATTTTCTCAGTTAAACACTCCTCTGATTAAAGTTGCTCAACCAATCAATCATTGTGGGATTCGACCTCACTCTACTATGAGTTTTACTTGACGATAAATTTGGTATGCTTGCTGAAGGAAATTTGTAGAGATACAAATTTTCACGCTTTAAGTTTATGGCACCGTTACCGGGGATTGATTTTGAATTGACAATTATTAAGTCGGAGGATAACTAGATTGAACACTTTTCTTTTTTTTATTGATTAGTCTTTATTTCAGTTTGTTTATCGTTATTCTCAGCAATTTAATTTGTTTTTCCTTGTTTACTTACTTTCTAGCACACTAATCCACTTATTGTTTGATAAATTGCACCAACCATTCTAACAATAATTCTTAACAAGAGTGACTCCATCACATTCTTTTTGCTTGTTTGTTTGCTGAGTGAATGATAGGTGGAACATGAGGAACTTCAACCTCTTTCGATAGTGAACTTGTGAAGACCTTCCTTAGACTAAGGAGGGAACCAAGAGGTAAAGGAATAGTTGGTGAAGAAGAGTTAGAATAAGATCTAGACGTTCCAATGGAGGAGGAAGTACACAATCATGTTGGAGAAGGTGTCAGTAATCATGTTGGACAGGAGAGAAGAGTTTTAGGCTCCTTCATCAACCCAAACCCAGGGAATTATGGAAGTAGCATCCTAAAACCAACTATTCATACCAACAACATTAAGTTAAAACCTCAACTTATCACCCTGGTTCAAAATAATTGCTCATTTGGAGGAAGTGCACAGGTGATGACAAGTCATCTTAGGCTAGTTTCACAAGTCTATTTCATCAGTTTTTACTTGGTTTTCATGCATTTTTAGGCAATAAGTAAGTGTTTGAGTGAGAATTTCATGCTTGTCTTAATTCAATCAAACATTGGTAATTTTATGCATTTTCAATAGATTTCTTGCAAGATTTAGTTGATAATATGAATGATGCAAGATTTGATGATTACGCCAAGGCTTTGATGTATCTGTTTGGTTGATGATAGGTGAAAAGATGAAGGAAAAGAAGCAGAAAGCACAAAATAAGCTCAAATGAAGAATTTTGGACACAATTTGAAGTTTGAGCACGCTTTGGAGCCTTAGGCCATGCTTTTAAAAGCGTGGCCCATGATTTAAACAAGGAGAGCGCTCTTGGCACGAAAACGCTACGACGCGCCCGCGTACATAAAGCTTACTGATGCCAGGGCATCTAGGCCAGTTTCACTGAACTTTTCTTTACTGTTTTAGGGTAGTTTCATGCAGTTTCTTAGTGAATAAGGCAAGTTTTGGATGAAAATACACTTACACCTTGACTCAAGCAACTATTGTGAATTTTACATCATTTCATGAGGATTTTGCAAGAATTGAATGACAAACTGGTGATGCATAATCTCATGACTTTGGCTAGAACTTTGATGCACTTTATTTTCTTGATTTCAGGACAAAGGAAGCAAGGAAGAACCACGTTAGTAGCCACGTTAATCCAATTAACGTGACCACTAACGTGGAATGGGAATGCGCTTGCAACGTTAATGAGAAAAGTGATCATCAATAACGCCTGCGAAGCCATTATAAGCCCACGTTCATTGCCATGTTAACTAGGTTAACGTGGTAGTTAACGTGGAGATAAAGAGAGCTCCAGCATTAGTGGTAAACGTGAACACCACTAACACTCCAAAAATTGGCAATGAGCCACGTTAAGAGTCACGTCAACTTAGTTAACGTGAACTCTAACGTGGAAGGGAGGAACAATGCCAACGTTAAAGATACTCACCTTTGTCACTAATGTTGGATCAAGCTAGCATTGCCCACGTTAGTGGTCACGTTAAGACCACTAACGTGAAAGTTAACGTGGAGCTAAGATTAATAAGCCAACGTTAGTGACACTCACCTTTGTCACTAACGTTGGAGATGGCATTCACTACCACGTTAGTGGCCACGTTAACCTAGTTAACGTGAACTCTAACATGGAGAGTAGGGGCGTTTGGAGCGTTAGTGACAAAGGTAAGTGTCACTAACGCTCTCGAAGATAGGCATGCCCACATTAAGAGTCACGTTAGTTTAACTAACGTGAACTCTAACGTAAGGAAAGAGGGGCATAAGGCAATGTTATTGCGAAAGGTAAGTCCCAATAACGCTTGCGAAGGTTCATAAGGCAACGTTAGTAGTCATGTTAGTGCCACTAACATTGAAGTTAACGTGGACTATATGGGGTTAGAACATTAGTGAAAAAGGTGATTGCCACTAACGTTCTTGAACCCACAATTTCACTTGACGTTAACATCATTAACGCCCATGCCTAACTCACACCTTTCTTCAAGCTGAGCCCACTAACGATTGTAACTGCTTCAACTCAAGATCTAAGGCCCACACCCAAGACTTGCAGAACTCACTAGAAGATCAAGAAGAGTAGTATATATAGGAGTAGTTTTGAACTATAGAGAAGCTTGGCACTTTAGAGAACTACCCTCTGTATATTTACTTTTCTGCATTTTGAAGCATGTATTCTTTTCTGCCATTTTCCATTTCTAGAGCTATGAACAACTAAACCCCTTTCATTGGGTTAGGGAGCTCTGTTGTAATTTGATGGATCAATTATAGTTTTCATTCTTCTTCTTCTTTCATCTCTTTTGATTTACTAGAAAGCTTTTGATCTTAGTTCAATTGGTTAGTTGTCTTGGAAAAGAAACTCTCCATAATTGGGTCTCCTCTGAGCCTTGGAAAAGGGATGAGGAGATCATGCTAGAAATGCTTTCTCATGTTGGACCAAATTGGGGTCTGGGCAGATATAGTGACATGTAATCCTCCCAACACTTTGATTTGGAAATACATGTGGTGTAATCAGTGACCATACTTCATCTCTTCCCATGAGCAATTAAATCAAGGAATTGGGCAATTGTTCAAGCTTAGAGAGATTGGATTGCCAAGGAATTGGGATCCAATCACCTAAGATTGCCAAGGAGATCAATAGATGCATTGATTGAGGGAGAGATGAAATTGAACTTGATCCGGAGAATACAACATCTCCTGAGCCCAATGAATTCCCCATTTCTGATCTTATCCATTCTCTTTACTTTCTACCATTTATTTCCATGATCACTTCCTCAAATTTCCATTTAAGATTCTGCACTTTATTTTTGCTATTTACTTTCCCGCTATTTAATTTTCTGCGATTCTCAAACTATACTCTGTTTAGCTCAACTAGCATACTCTTCCAACTAAAGTTGTTTGACCAATCAATCCTGTGGGATTCGACCTCACTCTATTGTGAGTTTTTACTTGACAACAATTCGGTATACTTGCCGAAGGGAAATTTGTCGAGAGACAAGTTTTCGTGCATCAAGTTTATGGCGCCGTTGTCGGGGATTGATTTTGTATCAACAATGATTAAGTTGGAAGTTCACTAGATTGAGCATTTTTTTATTTTGTTTGTTTACGTTATCTAGCCATTTACCTTCAGTTTATTCAGTTTCTTCCTCATCCCCTATACCCTCTCTATTTTTTTTCTTTTCTTTGTTATTATTTACAATTTTGCTCACTAACCCACTAACTGTTTGATAATTTGCATCACTCACACTAACAATCACTCTAACAAGAATAATCTCCTCATTTAGTTCTTGTGTGCTCTGTTAATTGTATGACGGGAGAAGAAGTGGAGCTTCAACTTCCTTCGATTCAGAACCGGAAAGGACCCTCGGGAGATTAAGGAGGGAAGCAAGAGGGAAAGGAGTTATTGGTGCTGAGGAAGAGGAAGAGTATTTTAAAACAAACATGGAGGGAAATTTGGAAAACAATCATGAAGGAGAAGCTCACAACCATGCCAGAGAAGGCCCTACAAATCATACTGGGCAAGAGGAGAGTTCTAGGCTCTTACATCAATCCAAATCCAGGAAATTGTGGAAGTAGCATCCAAAAGTCCACCATACATGCCAACAACTTTTGAATTAAAACACCAGCTCATCACCCTTGTTCAGAACAACTGCTCATTTGGAGGAAGTGCCCAAGAAGACCCCAATCAACATCTAACCACTTTGCTGAGAATATATGACACTGTGAAGTCTAATGGAGTCCACCCGGATGTCTATAGGCTACTTTTGTTCCCTTTTTCACTTAGGGACAAAGCATCCAAGTGGTTGGAGTCATTCCCAAAGGAGAGCTTAACAAATTGGGAAGATGTGGTGAACAAATTTTTGGCAAGATTCTACCCTCCTCAAAGAATTAATAGGCTGAGAGCTGAGGTGTAAACTTTCAGGCAACAAGATGCTGAGACTCTCTATGAGGCATGGGAGAGATTCAAGGACTTAACAAGAAGATGCCCACCAGACATGTTCAATGAATGGGTTTAGCTTCACATTTTCTATGAAGGTCTCTCTTATGAGTCAAAGAAGTCTGTAGACCATTCCTCAGGGGGCTCTCTACACAAGAAGAAAACCATTGAAGAAGCCATAGATGTCATTGAGACGGTAGCTGAGAATGACTACTTCTATGCTTCTGAAAGAAGCAGCACTCGAGGAGTAATGGAGCTAAACCACATGGATGCATTACTGGCTCAAAATAAGAAAATCACAAAGCAGTTAGCAGATCTTACCAAGAAGGTGGAGGAAAACCAAGTTGCAGCAGTCATCACTTCATCACCAGCTCAAGAAGGAGTGATTGCAGGGGAATAAGGTGACTGGGAACAAGCCAACTACGTTGGGAACTCACCCAGACAAATCCATGATCCATACTCCCAAACTTACAATTCTGGATGGAGAAATTACCCCAACTTTGGGTGGGGGAATCAACAAGACCAAGGCCAAGACCAGAGACGCCACAACCACAATTCCAACAACAATGCAACTCACCAACATACCTCACATAGATCCTATCAACAACCACCTAATCTCACCCCACCATCACTAACCGAGGATAGACTTTCAAAGATTGAGACTCTACTTGAAGACATATGTAGAGAAGTCCAAGACAATAAGGTATTTAAGGATGAAGTGCGAGCCAATATCAAAAACCAAGGGGAAACCATCAAGACTGGAGTCCCAAGTAGGGTATCTATCATAACAAATTCCCAAACCCACTGATGGATTTCCCAACGACACGGAGAAGAATCCAAGAGAAGAAACAAGGAAGGTCAGGTGGGAAGAATGTAAGATGATCACCACAAGTGATGAGAAGAGTGTGGAGGAAGTAGACATACAAACAGAACACCTCCAAGACAGCCCGAAGGAAAATCATGCACCCCAACCCACACTCAGGGAAGAGCTAAGGAAAGGGAAGATCCTGAACCCATATGCACCCTTCCCCCAAAGGCTTAAGGGTGGTGTAGCAGGGAGAATGTATTCAAGGTTCCTCGAGATGTTTGCATCTCTTGATATAAATATACCATTCATTAAGGCCCTCCAGCAAATGCCCTCCTACATCAAGTATATAAAGGAGCTACTGGCCAAGAAGAGTTCATTGAAGGGTGGACAGATAATAAAGATGAACAGGAGTGCAGTGCTATTATCCAAACAGGGCCACCTATAAAGAAGAAGGATCCAGGGAGTTTCCACATTCCCTGTGTTATAGGAGAGACAATGTTTGATAAAGGGCTCTGTGACCTGGGAGCAAGCATCAACTTAATGCCTCTGTCCCTCATGACAATGTTTGTTTTCATGTTGTTATGGCTTGCTAGTCTAAGTGCTTGATTCACTTTCATCTTACTTGAATTATATACTTTGTTCCTCATGCTTGAATAAAAGAAAAATAACTGTGAAATAGAGAAAGAGTAAAAGTCTGGTATGATATGAGACAAAATAAGGTTATGTGGTGGTATGTGCTGGTTCATTAGTTGACTTATAAATAAGGCAGAATGTTGGCATGACTTTGTGATATGAACTTGAGTTACATTTCATGAGAATTGACAAATGAAAAAGGTCCAAAATAAAAAGAAAGAAAATTCAAGAAAAAGAAACAAAAAAAAAAGAAGAAATAAACAAGGCTGGGCACCAATGGCTGGAAATTTGGATAAATACCTATGATGTTCTTGTACAAAGATAAGCTTGGATAACTAGGTTCTAAGGGGTACTTTATCACCCGGTAACTTGGGTTAACTAACCCGGGATTGCCAATCAAAAGTCCACCATCAAGAGCTACTTTAAGACAAAGCATTTAGTAACCCAAAGAAGTGCTGGGCATCAATTTCCAAAGAACAAACAGAGATGAACATAACAAGCTAAATGCCTGTGATGTGTGTTCTAAGGAGAGGCTTGAGCAAGTAAGCCCATAGGGTGTTTCAACACCTAGCATCTTGAACTAACTGGGGCGGAGATGCTGGCTGAAAGCTTACTCTAAAAAGCTGCCTTATCACATAGCATTAAGCCTGAGCTAAGCAATAAATCTCAATCAAAAGAAAGAGAGCAAGAAAAACCAAGAACCAAGTAATAACAAGTCTCAATTTTTGTGTAATTCAAGTAAAGATCTAAATGAGTGTTGATGTCTAAGCCACAAAATAAAAATCTCTAAGATACCATGCATGAAAACCCTGTTAACCAGTATTGAATGTTTTCCAAATAAAGACTATCCTCTTCTCTGTCTTCACTCATTCTTGTTCTGTCTTAATGCTTGCTTGGGGACAAGCAAGATTTAAGTTTGGTATTGTGATGACAAGTCATCTTAGGCTAGTTTCACAAGCCTATTTCATTAGTTTTTACTTGGTTTTCATGCATTTTTAGGCAATAAGTAAGTGTTTGAGTGAGAAATTCATGCTTGTCTTAATTCAATCAAACATTGGTAATTTATTCATTTTCATTAGATTTCTTGCAAGATTTAGTTGATAATATGAATAATGCAAGATTTGATGATTATGCAAGGCTTTGATGTATCTGTTTGGTTGATAATAGGTGAAAAGATGAAGGAAAAGAAGCAGAAATCACAAAATAAGCTCAAATGAAGAATTCTGGACACAATTTGGAGTTTGAGCATGCTTTGGAGCCTTAGGCCATGCTTTTAAAAGCGTGGCCCATGATTTAAACAAGGAGAGCACTCTTGGCGCGAAAAACCTACGACGCGCACGCATACATAACGCTTACGAGTTGGGCAAGGATTTTTGAAGACCCATGCATACGCATGCATGACACGTACGCGTGGATGTGATGGGCGTTCAATTACAAAGAGAACGCTACGTTGCAAGAGTGAGCATTTTCGAGCAAAGAAAAATTGGAATGGAAGTATAGCCATCAACGCGTACGCATGCATGACGCGTATGCGTGGGTAGGACTTACCTGAAGAAGGACGCGCAAGCGTGGGCTGAGCGGCAGTGTGGAAGTGGCATGTTTGAAGACCCACGCGTACGTGTAGGTGACGCGTACGCATGGCGAGTGCTCGTTAGAGAATGCTGTGCTCATTTAGAGAACGCTCTCCTGGAAGTGAATTTTTGCTCAATTAAATCTGATTCCAAGCACATTGACACACCAAAGCAAGCAGAGCCCATTGACATCACTCAAAGGCACAACAAACAATTAGAATAGGAATTTCATTTGAGTTGTAATTTGTTTTCAATTTCAATTTCATTTGTAATTTAGGAATGCGTATAAAAAGGCTTTAGTTCACAGTAATGAGAGGGGCGCACAGTAGGAGTGGTGGTAGAATAGAAGGCTCAGGCTGGAGGATTAAAGACTCCAGATCTCTCTTGGAGGATTAGAGACTCCAAAGAGCTTATCATAGTTGATACACTTTTATTTTTTTGCACTATTACATTTCAGTATTCAATTTGGCTCATGAAATTTCAGTTTCTAATAATTCTCTTCTGCAAATTTACTTTCTACAACTTTACATTTGAGTTTGCTGTGATTTGAATTTACTTTTCATGCAATTTAAATCTTTTGCAATTGTTCTGAAGTCTGATTTAATGCTTTCTTTAATTTCCCTGCACCCAATTCCCTTTACATTTGATGCAATTTACTTTTCTTGCTCTTTAAGCTTCTGTTGATTTACATTCTGCACTTTTAATTCACTGTAATTTACTTTCTACTGCCTCAATTGCACACAATTCACCACTGTTAGCTCACTAAGTTGTTTGATCCATCAATCCCTGTAGGATCGACCTCACTCTAGTGAGTTATTACTACTTGATGCGATCCGGTATACTTGTCGGCGAGTTTGTGTGAAATTCTATTTTCATCCATCAATAGGAGGATCCCAAGTAGCATCTAACCACAATTTTGAGAATATGTGACACTATGAAGCCAATGGTGTTCATCCTAACACCTATAGATTGCTCTTGTTCCTCTTTTCTTTTAGGGACAAAGCACTTAAGTGGCTTGAGTCCTTTCATAAGGAGAGTCTTACCACCTGGAGGATGTTGTCAACAAGTTTCTAACAAAGTTTTATCCTCCACATAGGATAATCAAATTGAGAACAGAGGTGCAAACCTTCAGGCAGCCAGATGGAAAGACTTTGTATGAAGCTTGGAAAACATACAAGGAGCTAACATGAAAATGTCCACTTGATATATTCAACAAATGGGTGCAGCTGCATATTTTCTATGAAGGCCTTTTTAGAGAAGTAAAGAAGGCTCTGGACAACTTTTCAGAAGCATCTCTCAATACAAAAAAGACCATAGAAGAGGCTATAGATATCATTGAAACTGTGGCTAATAATGAGTACTTCTATGCCTTAGATCGGAGCACCAATAGAGGAGTGATGGAGTTGAGCCATATGGATGCATTGCTAGCTCAAAACAAGTTGATTACCAATCAACTAGCAGAGCTCACCAAGCAGATGGAGAGGAACCAAGTTGCGGTAATCAATACTCAACCACCAGCTCAAGAAGGGGTGAATGCAGAGGAAGGAGGTGATTGGGAACAAGCCAATTATGTTAGGAACTCATCAAGACACCCTATGATCCACACTCCAAAAACTACAATCCTGGTTGGAAGAATCACCCAAACTCTGGGTGGGCAAACCAGCAAAACCAAAACCAAAACCAAGACCTTAGACCTCAAAACCCAACCATTACAAGAACTCCACTTATCAACACTCCAACCAAAGACCATATCATACCCCACATAACACATCTTCCAACCTCCATATCAAACACAAGATAGCCATCCTCAACATCCAAATTCTAGCGTACCATCACAGGCATCTGAAGATAGATTATCCCGTATTGAGGCTTTGCTTGGAGAACTTTGCAAGGAATCTAAGGACATGAGAGCTTTCAAGGAGGAGGTGAGATCCAATATGCAAAACCAAGGAGCTGCCATCAAGAAGCTTGAGGTACAAGTTGGATACCTATCCAAGCAAGTCCCTAACCACAGTTCTTGTAGTGATACCATGGCAAACCCAAGGGAGGAATGTAAGACCATCACACTAAGGAGTGGGAAGGAACTGAAGGAATCCTCAAGGGAAACACAAGGAAAGAAAGTGGATGAAAGTTTAAGTGACAAAAAAGAAGCACAAGCACCTACCTCCAACCCACCCCAAGAAAAAGAAGTCTTGAAACCATATGTTCCAAAAGCACCTTACCCTCAATGATTGAAGAAGAATGAAAAGGATAACCAATTCTCCAGATTCTTGGAAGTTTTCAAGAGACTCTAAATCAACATCTCCTTTGCTAAAGCACTAGAGCAAATGCCACTATGTGCCATGTTTTTGAAGGAGTTAATGACCAAGAAAAGGAGCTGGAGAAATGATGAAACTGTGGTGTTAACTGAGGAATATAGTGCTATTATTCAACACAAAACTACCTCAGAAATTGAAGGACTCTGGGAGCTTCCAAATTCCCTATATTATAGGAGAAATCACAGTGGAAAGAGCCTTATGTGATTTAGGAGCTAGCATAAATTTAATGTCCTTAGCAATGATGAAGAGAATCAAAATTAAGGAAGCCAAACCAACAAAAATAGCACTTCAATTAGCAGACCGATCATTTAAATTTTCCCATGGAGTAGTAGAAGACTTGTTGGTGAAGGTAGGAGACTTCATCTTCCCAGAAGACTTTGTGGTGTTGGATATGGAGGAAGAAGCCAAAGCTTCAATCATTTTGGGAAAGCCAATTAAGCCCACGTTAATGGCCACGTTAGTGGTACTAATGTGCTCTTCTCGCTTCTTCTTACCTGAAATCAATCAAACAATTTGCATCAATGCCTTGCTCTAATCATGAGATAATGCACCACTCATTACATCAATCAATCCTTGCCTTATTCTCATGAAAATGTGTAGACTTCACAATGTTTGATTGAATCAAGATATGAATGCATACTCAACCAATACTTGCTTATTACCTAAGAAATTGCATGAACTAACCTAAAACATACTAAAAATCACTTGTGAAACTAGCCAAGATGCCCTAGCATCACAACACCAAACTTAAATCTTGCTTGTCCTCAAGCAAGTGATAGAATATAAGAGGAATGAATGAGAATACAAAGAGATACAAGTCCTTATTGAAAGAATTCAAAGCCTTGGTTCATGGAGTTTCATGCATGACAATTAGGTTCATGTTTTTGCTGGGTTCTAGGCTATAATATGCCCTTAAATACTTACTCTCTTTCCTTCTATGAGACTCTTATTCTTTGATCATCAACCTAGCTTTGTTTTTGTTTTTTTTTCTCTTTAGAGCTTATTGCTTTCTTTAGCTAAGTGCTCCGTGTTGAGGCAACTCTTTATGATAAGCTTTCAGGCAACACTCGAACCAGTTGATTCAAGGTGCTAGGTGTTGAAAAACCCCTACGAGCTTACTCACTCAAGTTCTCCTCAGCACATACACAACACAGGCACATGGTTTGTTATTCATTCCTGAGACCTTGGTGTCCAGTACCTCTTTGGGTTGCTAAATGTGTTGTGACAAGGTTGCTCTTTATAGTGGACTTTCAGTTGATAATCCCGGTTAGTTAACCCAAGTTATTGAGTGATAAAACACTCCTCAGAACCTAATCATCCAAGCAGATCCTTGCACAGAAACACCACAGACACATGCCTCAAGGTTCAAACTATTGGTGCCTAGCTTATTTCTTGCTCTTTTCTTTCTTTTCATTATCTTTTTCTCTTTTTAGGATCTTATTATTCATCTAAGTCTCCTAGAAAGCACTTCAAGCTCATAATTCAAGAGATATCTTAGCCTGTACCTTATTGATGAACCAACTTAGCTAGCAAACACCACCACAAACGCTAGGACTTTATCCTACAACATTGGACTTTACTCTCCTTTTTCACAACATTTTCTTTCATTTTCTTTTATTGAACTCAAGATCAAAGCCTAAAATCTAAGCATTGTGCAGTGGCCTAAACATCTAAGCTTGGAAGCCAAAGGTAAACTAAAGAACTAAATGCACATGACTTAATTGAAATTCCTAAACTAACTATGGAAGCATGTTCTATTTCATACATGATTTTCTTATTCAAAACTAAAGAAACTAAATGTAATTGACTTAAAGACTGTAGGGACATTGCTCAACATCAACACAAGTACATTCTCAATTGACAACATTAATTTAGACACAATTGAAAACCCCATTTTTAGGGTTCACATTATGTTGAATTCAGAGTACTTTGTCAACCTTTTCTCACATTTAATCAAAGAAATAGTATGGTTTTGATTGTCCCCTAATTTATGCTTAAGTGTGAAAACATACTTTTAGGCCCTTAAATTGATAATTTTAATCTCCATTTGATTTCACTAGATGCCTTGATGTGTTTATTAGTGATTTCATATTGAGAAGGTCTAGGAATGGATCAAAGAAGTGAAGAGAAAGCATGCAAAGTGGAGGAATAAAGAAAATCCAAGTCTAGGGAGCGTACGCGTGCTGTACGTGTACACGCCGATGCCGCATGATGACTTTAATGAAATCGCACCTGGCAATTTTAGAAGAGCTTTGACCCAGTTTTGAAGCCAATCTTTGGCAGAAAAAGGCTAAAAAGACCAAGGACTGAAGGGAGAAGGCATCATTCAATCATACACTTATCATCATTCACATAACTTTAGGTTTATATGAAGTTTTCTAGAGAGAGGCTCTCATCTTTCTAGGTTTTAGGTATTAGTTTTATTTCCTTTCAATTTCTGAATTCTATATTCCAATTTAGTTTCTAATGAGCGGATAATTTATACGCTTTTTGGCATTATTTTTAGGTATTTTTAGTGGGATCTAGCTACTTTTTAGAATATTTTATTAGTTTTTAACCAAAATTCACATTTCTGGACTTTACTATGAGTTTGTGTATTTTTCTATGATTTCAAGTATTTTCTGGCTGAAATTGAGGGACTTGAACAAAAATCTGATTTAGAGGCTGAAAAAGGACTGCTGATGCTGTTGGATTCTGACCTCTCTACACTCGAAATAGATTTTTTGGAGCTACAGAAACCCAAATGGCGCGCTCTCAATTGCGTTGGAAAGTAGACATCCTGGGCTTTCCAGAAATAAATAATAGTCCATACTTTGCTCGAGTTTTTGACGACGCAAACTGGCGTTTAAACGCCAACTTCCTGCCTATTCTGGCGTTAAACGCCAGAAACAAGATAGAAGCTGGAGTTAAACGCCCAAACTGGCATAAAGCTGCCGTTTAACTCCAAACAAAGTCTCTACACATGAAAGCTTCAATGCTCAGTCCAACACACACCAAGTGGCCTAGAAGGGATTTCTGCATTTACTTTTCTGTAAACCCTAGTAACTAGTCTAGTATAAATAGGAC